>NW_023501152.1:0-60990 GCF_014066305.1 Letharia columbiana | reverse complement strand
ATAATAAGTATTATTTTAATAGATTATAACTCTAAAATTACGCGATTTTTAAATTTTCTTTTTTATTAAAAATTACTAACTAAGTATAATTAAATTTTTTTTTAAATTTTTTAAATATATTTTATATATAGAACGAAATAAATTTTTAAATAAAGGATTTCTCTTTACGCGAAAAGTAATCGATATATATATAGAAATTTATTATTTTAAATAATAAATATAGAAGTAAATCTATTTAAAAAATATATATTAAAATTCTAAAATTCTTAAGTTTTTTTATATATTTTTTTTAAATTTTTTATTTTAAATAATAAAAAAAATTAATTAAATATTTAATTTTATTTAAAATATCTTAATTCTAAATAGATTAATTCTAGGATTATTTATAAAATTTTAATTTTTATATATAATATTAATTAAGTAATACTATTATTTTTTTTAATTTTTAAATTATATTAATTATTTATTATAGAAAATAAAATTATAATATAAAGTTCTCTTAACGTCGACGAGTTAAGAAAATAACTTTATATATAAACTTTAATATTTTTTTAAAAAATAATTATAAGATTAAATTTCGCGTTATAAGGAGCGCTATATAGCTCTAGCTTAAGACTATTTAAATCTAAATAAATAAAGAAATTCTATTAGAAAAAAAAGCGTATTTTATTTAAATATAAAAGTTATAATAAAATACGCCTCCGCGCTAAGAGCTATTCTAATAAAATGCGGTCGTATTTTATTATACTCTATCTAATAGAATATTATTATAATTTAATTTATTATCTCTATTATATTAAAAAATAAGAGAAGAAATTATAATAAATAAATATAAAGAATATTATAAAGAATATTATAAAGAAATTAAGTAATAATAAAACTATTATCTTTAAGAATACGATTTAGCTCTCTAAGATTTTACGTTATATACTCTCTATAATTTTATATTAAATTATTATTTAATAAGCGAAGAATATTATAATAACTTAGTTTATTATCTTTATTATATTAATATAATATATTATTATAATAACGTTATAAAAGAAGAATCTACTATAATAATTATAGTTAATTAGATCTCTATAAAAGAAATATTAAATAATATATATTTAAATAAATTAAAATCGTTTAATATCTATAGCTATTTTATTATTCGAAAAATTTTACTATAATAAAAGATATTATAAAATTTATACTATTAATTAATATATTATTTTTATTTCTTTTTAATATTTTAATACTTCTTATTATAAGAATATAGTCTTTCTCTATTTTTTATAAATAATTATTATAAATTAATTTTTTATATTATATCTTTCTAATTAGATCTTAATATATCTCTCTCTATATATATATATTTATAAACTATATAAAATAATAAAATAACTTTATATTATATTAATATTATATAATATTAAAAATTATTTCTTTAATAATAATTCTAATTAAAAAAATAGATTATAAATTTAATTTATAGATTTAAACTTATTATTTAATATTAATATATCTAATTAAATACTTTTTTAAATATAAAGATATTAGTATATATAAAAGAATAAAATAAAGTTAAGCTTAAAAATCTTAAATTTATATATATAATAAGTAAAGATTTATAAATTAAATTTATAATTTTTTTTTTAATTAAAGCTATCGAGTAAATTTAATAAACGATCTTTAATAAGCGAACTTTAATAAGCGAACTTTAATAAGCGATATTTGAATTTCTTACGCTTTAATAATTATAAGATTAAATTTAAAAATTCTTTTTTTATTTAAAAGCCTATATTTTATTCTATAATTTAAAAAAAAATCTTAAAAATTTAATAGAAAATAAAAAAGTTATTTTAAATATTAATAATATATATCTATTATTTTTTAATTAGAGCTATTCGACTATCGAGCGAACTTTAATAAGTAATATTTAAATTTCTTACGCTTTAATAATTATAAGATTAAATTTAAAAATTCTTTTTTTATCTAAAAGCTTATATTTCGTTCTATAACTTAAAAAAAAATCTTAAAATTTTAATAGAAAATAAAAAAGTTATTTTATATATTAATAATATATATCTAATTTTTAATAAGAAGGCGCGAAAGAGCGAGATTTTAATAATTATAAATACTAATTTATTTACTCGCGATAACTTAGTTAATCTAATTAAAAAGCGTAGCGAACTCGAATTTATAATTAACTATATATATAAATTTAAGATTTTTAAGCTTAATTCTATCTTATTCTTTTATATATATTAATTAATATAGATTTAAATTCTCTATACTTTTTAATTAGATCGATTAAGTTATCGTAAATAAATAAATTAATATTCGTAATTATTAAAATCTTATTCTTCTATATTAAGCGCGTCTCTCTTATTAAAAAAATAAAAAAATATTATTAATATATAGAATAACTTTTTTATTTTCTATTAAATTTTTTTAAATTTTTTTTAAAAAATTTTTTTTAATTATAGAATAAAATATAAACTTTTAAATAAAAAGAAGTTTTAAAATTTAATCTTATAAGTATTAAAGCGTAAGAAATTTAAATATCGCTTATTAAAGTTCGCTCGATAGCTTTAATTAAAAAATAGATATATATTATTTAATTTTAAAATAACTTTTTTATTTTCTATTAAAATTTTAAGATTTTTCTTTTAAATTATAGAATATAATATAAGCTTTTAAATAAAAAAAAGAGTTATTAAATTTAATCTTATAGATAACTAAAAGTAAGAAATTTAAATATCGCTTACTAAAGATCGCTTATTAAAGATCGCTTATTAAATTTACTCGATAGCTCTAATTTAAAAAAACGATTATAAATTTAATTTATAGATCTTTACTCGTTAACTATTAATAAGAGTATAGCGAATTTAAAAATTTAAAAAAAAAAAAATAAAAATTAAATTTTTTTAATTTTTTATTTTTTTATTTTTTTTTTTATTATTATATTATTTTTTAAAAAAAAAATAATTAATTATTATTTTTTTATTTTTTTTTTTTTATTTTTTTTTTTTTTTTTAAAAAAATTTATTTATTTTTTTTTTTTTTTTTTTTATTATTTTTTTTTATTTTTATAATTTTAATTTTTTTTTATTATTAATTAAAATTTTTTTTTTTTTTTTTTTTTTTTATTAATAAAAAAAATAAATATAATTTTAATAAAAATTTTTTTTTATTTATTAATTAAAAAAAAAATTTTTTTTTTTTTATTTTAAAAAAAAAATAATAAAAAAAAAATTAAAAAAAAAAAAAAAAATTAATAAAAAAAAAAAAAAAACCCCCCAACCCGGGGCCCCCCCGGGGGGGGGCCTCTAAAAATTTTTGGTGAAAAAAAAAGGAAAAAAATTTTTTTTTTTTTTTTTTCGGAAAAGGGAAAATATAATAATATCACACGACAACTAGGCAACACCCATGAATGGTATCGCTCCAAATTCGTGACGTGATGGCTGTTCCACCTCGCACAGGAGCTGAGCTTCTCCGACGGAGTTTCGAGAAGAAGAATAACAATTTTTACTTCCGTAATCGGGACGCAGCATGGAGGACACGCTTCTGGCTCTTTCTGTGCTTTTCGAATTCTTCATTCGAGTCCACGCGCTTTGACTCTTGCCAAGAAGGTATAATTTGGAGACAATGCTGAAGGTGTACTCAGTTAGAAGCGTTGGCGTTAAGGCCAACGTTGCTAATGATCGCGCTGACATGCTGAGAGCCCAATTCTGGTTCAGATCCTGTGGGCTTCGGCATACGGTGAAAGCAGTGGGGCGTCGTGAGCCACGTCAAAATTGAAGGACTAAGGCGTGAGTCGGAGAGAGTAGACGGATAGGTCTGAGAGAAGTTATCTTCTAGCAAGTCAAGGTATCATGATACAACACGTTGCAATCAGTGATTGCTTGACAAAACGGAGAAATACTCCTAGCGAGGAGAATAGCCGAAAACTACTGAATTCCAGACGCCGCTAGCAAAGCAACTGTTATTTACAAGACGTGGTACTCAACGTCTTGTTTCTGAAGTTGGCAAGTTTGTTCCCTCTACCCATGACATCTAAGAGGGAATGTAACGGCGATCACAACACCAGAGAAGATAACTTCACTGATGGCCGGAATTTTGTATGGGAACATGTCGTTAAGGTTAAACTACCATGCTTCGTGCAAGCCGCAGACAGCAGACTCCATCTAAGAACAACTAGTATCTCGTTGCGATCGACACTGTATTGCTAGCAGGCACATTTCATTAGCATGTCAATTTTTCATTTGTTGGGAGTCTCCCGAATAGACGGATCCCAAGGAGGCAAGTTGGCATCCATTGTACACGTAACATAATTCAGCAGAAGCCATCGCCACATCATTAGTTCATTAGGTATTATACAAGGTTGACAAAGAACTCTTTCCCACGACTCTAACAGGCCACAGTAGGTTTTCGGTCCATGAGAGATTTTCAGAGCTCAATCGCCATGCCGAGTCCAACAACCAAGACTGAAAGTAAGACAGGCGCCTGCAAAGACAGCATCGCGTCCGACTTGGAGGTCGCTGTTGGAGATGTCGTCGCAGATTGACTGGATGATATCAGATGACGAAGATCTTAGAAAAGCCCCAGAAGACCTACCTGCTCGTTGAAAAAATGGTATCGCCACCTGCACTTGCACTTTCACCTGCACTACTTTTGGAGACACATGGCCCGACATTATCCGGCTGGCTATTCCAGCAAGCCTCAGCCTGCTGGTCACCGAACTGGCCATCGGCGGTACAAGTCAATGCCCATGCGGCCAGCACCGTGACATCCAGGGTCGTACTTGGGTTTGAATCCTCACAGCCTTGGCACGCGTTCATTTCGGTAACGCCGGATTTGGAGGTGCACATGCAGTGAAGGGTAGTGGAATCCATCGTGGTGCCAACTGCGGTGACGTTGGCGCTGGTGGTCTGGCACGACTGGAGCGCGGCGGTGTAGGAATCACAGGCGGCGCATTGGGCGGTGATGAGTGTGGGGAACAGGGGCAAGAGGAGAGCGACGGCGGAAAGAAGGCGGAACATTGTGAGTTGGTATAAAGACTAGGTAACGACTGGAGACAGCAATTGCGTTTAGAATAGTGCCAGCATTGCAGTACGAGGGTCTCAGTTAATGAAAAGTTGCAGGTGTCTAGGAAAGACCTCGAATTTTGAACGCGAGATGGAGATGGAAAATATCACATCAGAGCCTTCACCCGCAATTCGTGCATGGAGGAATGTGGAGCTAAAGGCTGACCGCCTCCATTGTCTGGAAATTTGAATATAAATGCAGTTACGTATGCCGCAATATTGCACCCGCGTAAAATTTCCTCTTAACGGCGCTGAATGGGGCGGAAATCTCAGCTGAACGGGATGTGACCGTTTTGCCGGGCTCAGAGGCAGACACCGTCAGAAGTACGCGATCTTACTAACGCTTTTTGAAATATGGCATGTGAATGGCGTCCTATCGGAGCGTCAACCAGATGGTAGGCCTAATGGTCTAGACTACATTCCTCAGTGGGGGCTGGCGTCCGATCTTCATCTGCTTATGTTCAGCACAGGGCGAAAGAGCGAAGAGCAGTGACCAGGTCCACAGAAGGCACAGGAAGCCTCCTTATTGTTTCAATGGAAATGTACCGTGGAATACGAGAGTACGTATGATGATGCTTTGAAGTGGGAGATAGAGATCATCATCACGAGGAGATGCGATTGGGGAGAAAACTGCCTAAGCGAAATTTTCAGCCTTGTTACGCGTTCCCTGTCGTCTTGGCGCTCATGCAAAGCCTTGCCGCAGTACGACATAATACACCATCTTTTTATTCACCCAGCTATATTCTGCTAGGATTCAAGTAGAAGTTGCCGTCCCCCACACAGGCTTCACTTGCATTTCGAAAAGGTCCTCTTCCAGTGTGATCGTGGTAGAAATGACTGGAGCTTTATTGGGGGCGTAAGCCCGGCTATCTAATACAGCACCGAAAGGCAGCCCTGCAGTACCAGTAGACGGTCCTGGAATTATCTCCTAGAAGCGAACCAATTGATATTCAGGGTTGAGTTTAGCGCGTGAACCGGGCATTTTGTTCGGCCCCAGTCTGGGCTGGGATCTTTGCGAAGCTCATGTCGGCGCATTATTATTATTCTCCAGGCAACCCTTCAGGCGGGGCATTATACGAGAACTTAGCGTAGGAGTCTTAGCGTGCAGGACTTTCGTTTCCGAGTCGCAACCTTCCAACGTGTCCTTACACACCACCCTCACCGTCAACTTTGTCGGTACTTGGACCTGGTAGACAGAAGCCCGGCCCCACCCAGTTATGAGTGGATGGAGGAGTTCACGCATAACGCCATCGACTTTCAAGCATGGGAGTTTGGTACGCCTTATTCCGACCGGCACTCCGAGGACTGTGCCCTATACAGAGCGGACAACACCACCATGTCAGACGAAGGCGTGCCCGCCGTATACGGCCCCTTCAAGACGCACGATGATGAGCCCAGCTTCTTGGTTGGCTTCGAGACCAAGGACGGATCGGAGATGATGTGAGTGTATCCATGACAGCATACATACCTGTCTTTGCATGTGGAACAGACGGCTTCAGCACGGGTCCCACAAGGGTGGACAGTTGGGATTGTTTGCACATTCACCCAGAATCTTCCTTTACCACTTGAAAACGTGCGTTTGACACAGAACATAACCTGTACGCTCTCTCTACTGCTATAATCTGGTACGAATATGGTAACTGAGATATCGCCCAAGCAGCAAACATTTCGTTTAGCTTTCAGTTCTCTCTCCGGGAAACAGCTGCCGTAGCAAAGTAATGTTGACTCTTCCATTTCTCCCGCCCGGATTCCCACCCTCGCCCCCACTCCCACTCTCACCCCCACCTCCACCTCAACCTTGCCTCCGGTAAATTGGTTTCTTTTACACAGTCTTTTCATAATATTGAGGGACTCAAGACTACTAGGACAGATACTGCTCACAGATCAAAGCTGGACATACATTAGCATCTCGACGCAGTCTTCGCCTCGTGACATTGAAGACGCAACTACGAACCGTTATCTCTCAACCCGTGCGACTGTTTCCGAAGTGGCGTTCGGATTCGGGCACATCAATATGTTATGAATCTCCTTCATCGCGATAATGATCACGTCCGAAGACCCGAGGGGTGAAGCAAACAAACTGCGGCATAGCCAGAATCTCCTCTTATGTTGCATGTGCCAGGATCTGTAGAAGAATGGGCAATGGACTCACTTGACCGCTTCATGAGACGCAGCGAGGCTTTTGCTCGGCATACTTCCTGCGCTGCTTGGCGCAACCATCACAAGTACTACCGCTCGCACCCCTCTCTTCATATCCTCTCCATGCTCCTCCATGATTAGCATTGGTAAAGTAGTTCGAAATAGTCCACGAAATCTGGCTAATTTGTTTCACCCAAAACATCAATCCTTTTGATACTAATTCATCATACTCATCAAAATATCAGGAGTCTGGACGAAACAGGATAGAGCCAAACGATTAACCTCCAGCTCTAGAAACCAGAAGGAATTCCCCTATGTAACAGCAAAAATTCCAATTCTTACTACAGATCCATCTAAAGGTAGCGCCTTGGTCTCCGCTTTTATAATGTCACAGAGTTAGAATCTCTCCTCTCCTGCCTACCATGTCTCTAATCCTTCCATCCGCTTCATACAACTCCGAAAACCGCTAGGTAACACAAGTCCAACCGCCCATCCGGACGAGGCACCATCCCCCCTTGCGATATCGGAGGCCCAGGGGGATCCTTTTTCTTGGGAGTAACATCCTTGCGACTGAATGCTCTCCTCAGGGAGTAAGGGGACACGTATGTTCCTTCCATTTGCGACACTTCCTCGGGCGACGGACGAGATGTACCGTCTTGGCCGCTGCTCTCAGCAGCTGAGTCGGCCTTGACTATTTGATCAGATTCGCCATCTCGGCCATTGGTCTGAACACTCTGGTCTGTCCCACGTGGCTCAATGCCCCTAGGTTCCCGCCGGCTGTCTACAACAGCGTTCTTCGCTCCGCGCGGCTCCTGACCTTTAGCATCTTCCTGGCCAGCACTTTGTTCTAGTCTGCCCGTGACTTTTGTCTCTCTGACCCCAGGCAGAGAATCGCCTTCTTTCGCACTTCCCGTCTCAGAAACAGCGGCGTGTAGCTCCTTCGTCATGGGGCCGAAAGCATTCGTCTCAGCATTACCCTCCAAAGTGCTGGTCTTAGCTCCAGAAAATCGCCCAAATAGTGGACCCTTTTCCAAGTCCTTTGGCGTATATTTTCCGATGCCACTCACATTCCAATCCCTTGACAACTGCACTTTGGTTTCCTTCTTCTCCGGTGCAGGAGTCGGCTTCATTGAGGGCCCAAGAGACAGACGTGCCAAACCGTTCCTCAAACTGAAGGGACCTTCTACAGTGAGAGCCTCGTCCATGTCTATGGCTTTTGTACCTCGACCTGGCTGTGTTCCAGTTGAAGAATGAGCGTTCAGCGTTTGTGCTGCGTCCTTGTCTTTACCTCGAGGAGCGATAGAACTGATCCAGTTTCTCACCTTCGCAATATGGACTTCTTCTTGGGCTGTGCGAAGATATTGGCTCTTGCTCGACTCGCCTTTTTTGCCCAAAATTTCAATAGGGCGGATGGTTGGGCTAACAGGCGTCCAGACAGGCGGGACTTGTTTCTCTCCCTTGGCGAGAAGGGAGCCCAGGTAGGTCGTTGGGGGGGGCTCTGGTTGGTAGCCAGCCACCGTTTCCTGGCCAGCCCGAGCCTCTCGAAGCCCAGCTTCGGTATTTGTCGATTGGGTCAGCTTGTTGTGATGTGCGACGAGTGAAGGTGCGATGACAGCACCCGTACCAATCTCATCCGCCGCATCTCCTGGAGATAAGGATGGTGATTCAGCCCGTAGCATAAGTCTGGATGGCTTGAGGGACCGTTTGGCCGCGTCTGCTACCTGCATGGTCACACCGGAGGACCTCAAAAGGCGTGGACTCCTCTGCCTGTGGCTGCCGAGCCGCATCAAATATGAAAAGAGTAGTTTGCGGCTTCGCCATGCCTGTGAGCCCAGATTTGCACCCTGACAAAGAGAGTTTTATACGACTGTGGCAGCGATTGTTCTTCGTTCTGAGTGTTTTGGCCGATAATTTTCTGCATATCCTCCGTGACCATCGAAAATGTGTTTATATTGGGTTTGAGGTGGTGGTGTCGTTTGTGGAGGACGTCCAGCAAGGTTTGGAGAGAAATGTTTTCCTTCCGCAGCCTGCGTGAAAGGCATCCACGCCAAGGCTTGTGAAATCGACCCTGCTGGCTTGAATGGATTGGGCGACTAAAAGAAACAGCTACGATAGCTTGCGGAGATAGTCTGTAATTATTTGGCTCAGGGCAGGAAACGGATAGAAAGAAATTACTCAGCGTTTTGTTCTCCAAAAGTTTGGTGGGATTAGCCTCATCAATGATGAATATCCTCAAATCGATCGATTATGGCAAAAGTTGGATAGCAGACCGTTTATGAGCTCTGATCATACTGCATGTATCCGGCTTCACTAAGAAGATCATTTATCCAGATTTTTGTCACCTGATACCGTGACATTACGTTGACTGAATTACAGTGAACGGTATGGACCCCCATACTTACAAGGCTGATATAGTCATTACCTAGCCAGCAAATTACGACCTTCATAATGCTGTCGTAGCCCATTTTGACATCCTAGCTATCATTCGTCGATAATGTGAGATGCTTTGAAAGGTTGGCGGCTACCACCAGAGTGTTCGCCCTCCGTGATCCAGCTCAGACGAGAATGTTCTTGCCTTTGTTCACTCGTGTCCAGCAAACGCGAAACAAGCGCTCAATCTTTTTAAAAGCCATCCCCATGGCACCTTCTTTTATCGTTTGCTTTATAACAGTTTTGGCAAAAGAGAAGATTCAATATGGCCTCTGAACGATATTTCAAGTTCCTACTCTCAGACGAATACGATCCAGCCGGCGATAGCCCGTATAAGTTTCGCCAGAATTACGACCAACTAGCAGAGCATCGCGATCTTCTGCGAAATCAGTCCAACGCCAAAGAACAAACGCGTGCGGCAAAAAGGCAGGCAGAAGGCCAGTGTCCTGGCGGAGGTTTATCATTAAAACACTCTGAGCTGACAGTTCTGTAGCATCCGCCGCAGCCTCTGACATGGAGGGAACACGATTCAGCGTACTTCCTGACAACGATAACGGTTCCACGATCTCGCCTTCGACTAAGCAAAACTTCTCAGCCAGTCTTACCGTCGCCCAACTGAAAAGAGTCACTGTAGATCAGCGTAAGGCAGAAGTAATCAAGGTCAAGAGAGATATCCAGGCATTGAAGAAAGAGAAGAAAGCGAAGAAGGACGCGGCAGCCGCAGAAGCAAAGGAGAAAAAGGTTCGAGAAGAAGCCAAGAAGGAGAAGAAGCAAGAGGAAGCAGAAAAGGAGGACCAAGACGCGGCAAGCGAGTTGGATCTTGGGCAGGATTGGGAGAAAGTCAACCGCGCTGGCAAGCGATGAATATGCGACAGGATCTTAGAGCACGTGTGGGATAGACGCATGCAACCCAACTAGATGCACTACTTTTTTTCGTCTCAAGACTAGATTTCGTTCTCACGCACCGAAACGGAGAGCAGAGGCAAGATTTTTAATCACATAAACTTTGAAAGCGATCCATTTGTACCATACGCCTGCCTGCTAGACTTCCAAATTCCATCAAAGATTGTCAGGGCAATCCTTGCCACAATTTCTGCTGCACACCTCTTTCAATTGACCGCCAAAAATAAAGAACCAATGTCCCAACCTTCCCATAGTGATTCACCTACGTGAGTACCACAATCTTCCCCCCAGCAGTATTCTCCTCCATGACCCGATGTGCCTCCACAATCTCCTCCAACCGAAAAGTCCTCCCAATCTGCACCGGCAAGGTCCCATCCCGCACCTGCCCCAGCAGCTTCTCCAGCGGCAACGCGTGAAAATCCTCCTGCTCCCCGCCATAGAACGCATACGTCGCCCCATCCGGCAACGCATCATCCGCACTATCCGCATTGTTCCCTCCAACCACCCCCACCTGACAAACCTTCCCACTTTTCCTCACGCAGCGAACCGAATCCGTGAGCGTTGACCCGACCAGCTCTAGGACCTATCGACGCCAGCGGGAAAGATCCCCTTCACTTTTTCAACAACGGAACCCACATCAACACCAACATGATCAACGCCACTAGCGCGAAGCAACCCCTCCCTATCAGTTCTCCGCGTCGTCGCCAGCACAACGACCCCCTGACTCTTCGCGATCGCCGCCGCCGCGAGGCCCACAGACGTCGTACCGCCCCGGATCAGCAGCGTTTCGCCTTCCCGGATGCCCAGATTCCGATTCAGTGCACCCCACGACGTCTGCAGCATCTCCGGCAGGGCACCGAGGACGTTCCACGGCAACTCCGTCCGGACGGCCCGCGCGTACTCCGCCTTCACCAGCGTAAACTCCGCGTACCCGCCATCGACTTGTCTCCCCAGGCCGCCCATGCACGTCGCGACGACGTCGCCCTTTTCGAACTCGCCGCCGGGCGCTTCGTGGATGAGGCCCACGGCTTCGTTGCCGAGGATGCGGGGGAGTTTGACGTTCGGAGAGTATCCGAGACGTGTGAAGAGTTCGGAGCGGTTGAGGCCGAAGGCTTTGATTTGGATGAGGACTTGGCCTTTGCCCGGTGTGGGGATTGGGCGGGTTTCGAGTTTGAGGGATCCAGGGGGTCCGGGGTGATGGAGGACGACGGCCTTCATGTTGGCCATCTTGGGCATTCAGAGCGGAACGTGAGCAGATTGGGCTACTCTTTTTTCACGGAGGAGAGACGAATGAAGACAGCGACCAACAGGTTATGAATACAAAAAATGAATCCCAGAAATGGGAGTTTCAAGCCTGGTCAACACCTAATCACATCCAAGACATTATATGTACCAAACATGTCTCCTTACGCTTGCCTAAGTCCTTGACTAAGCGTTGTTGGTGGCTTACCAATGCTTTTAAAGCCGACAGACATGATTGGTCGAGTGCTGGGAGTGCGCTAGACATGATCAATGGATCTATACAGAGCAGCAAATAATAATACAAAATGCAGCGGATCGAGAACATACTGGGCGGGGAAGTCGATTCATGACTTGTGGCGTGGCTGGCTTGATCAGGCCCCCGAAGAAAATGCATCAGGAACTACCGCAACATTCTGGTCTTACTAGATCATTTACCTCCGTTTGCTTTTTTCAGGTACGCCGTCAGCTTCGACACAATTATTGCAATACAGCCTTGACTGTGCGATACGCTTACGATGGGAGGAGCTCGCGTGCTCCCGTCGAGGGGTATCTCACATGCAAATTCATATTCTCGACAGGTGGATCCACCTGCCGATTTGTGGATTTACCTCAAAGTGGGCTGAAGGGACGAATTCAGCGAAATGCCGGCATGGCGGCCTCGGAGAAAAGGGGGCGATTCGTTCAAGTCATTCATCATCTTCCGGTAGTAAAAGAAACCGTGTGAAGGTCAATCAAACCGAGCTTCATATCTTCTAGCAGGAAGAGCATACTAGGGGTTCCGGCATATCAATGGCAGCAACCACATTGTAACTAGCTTTTATCCCGCTTAAAAAAAGAGCATGGTAGGTGAATGGTCGTGATCAGCGCGAACTGTAGCTGTCGCTCAGTAGCGGTCGTCGTCGTAGCTCTCACGGTCATCACGGCCTTCATCAAAAGCGCCCTCGATGTCTTGAGGAATGTCTTCAACTTCTTGTACCTAAACAGAAATCATCAGCGAATATTTGGCAAGTCAAATGCCTAAGCGCAAGCGCACCTTGTCCCCAGTCCATCGAGCGGCGTCATCCGGAATATCTTCAACTTCTTGTACCTAAATGGAAATCATCAGCAGATACTTGATAAGCGACGTGCCTAAGTGCAAGCGCACCTTATCCCCAGTCCATCGAGCGGCGTCATCCGGAATATCTTCAACTTCTTGTACCTAAATGGAAATCATCAGCAGATACTTGATAGGCGACGTGCACAAGTGGCAGCATACCTTATCCCCGGTCCATCGAGCGGCATCGTCCACAAAGCCATCATCTCTGTATTCGTCCCTGCGGTAGCCGTCGTCGCCGTATCCATCATCTCGACCCACGGTTGTTCCATTGTAATCTTGGCCGCCTCCGTAGCGGTCATCATCGACGATAGTCTCGTTCTGAATGATGGTGTCATTGCCGCGACGATCATCGTAGTTGTCTTCGTTGACGATAGTCTCGTTCTCGATTACGGTGTCGTCTCCACGGCGGTATCCACCACCATAGCGATCGTTATCGTCGATGAAAGTCTGATTCTCAATGATTGTATCCCCACCACGGCCGCCATACCCACCTCCACCAGCTCCACGACGCTCCTCGTCTCCATAATTGCGGCGGCCTTCGAAGTCGTCTTCGAACTTATGCTTGTCTCCCTCCCAGTGCTCCTCTATCATGAGACAAAAGTGTTAGTCATGGTGTCTCGGAGGCGAACACAGGGATAGGCAAGAGCCGTATTGAACATACCAACTTTGTGGCCTTCGTGCATCAACAATGCTCCTGCAGCCAAACCAGCTACTGCTCCCCCAGCCCCGTATGCCAAGTTATGGTTTTTCTGCTGTGGAGCCTGCGTAATCACTTCCGACTGCTGATATGTAGAGCCCATGGGTCCCGGCCCAGCTGAATGCACCGCGGTGTACTGTACGGGGGCTGGAGGTCCACGAGGGGGGTCCCAGCTGCGTTCACCGGTCCTTTGGTTGATGAAAAACCAGCGGCGATCGGGGGCGTCCCATTCTGCTATCCAGCCAGGAGGAAGGTTATGATTGGGGCCGGAAGGAGGGGGGCCTTGAAGAGGGGCAGGGGGACGGTTGAAGGTACGTTCGCCTGTACGCTGATTGATGCTGATTCGAAGTCAGCATCTCATGATGAAGAGAGAATGTTGAGTCTTGGCTCATGTCTGAAGAGCAAGTGCCTCCAACCCAATGTTTCAAGACTCCATTTGAGTATCGAGAGAGGGGATTGTGAGTACGTACTAGAAGTAGCGGTTATCTGGCGCGTCCCACTCTTCGATCCAGCCCGGCGGGAGGCCATTGTTAGCATTCTGTGGTGGAGCAGGGGAGCGATGAGGTTGTGGAGAAGGTTGGTGGGGTGGGTAATAACCCTGGCCTTGGGGCTGGCCTTGGTGAGGGGGACCCGAGGCCTGAGAGCCTGGTCTTTGCTGATGGGCATATGCCTGGGCAGCTTGATTGAGGTAGTCCATATTTTGATGAAGGAGGAAGTAATGAAAGAGAGGTGGAAAGGTGAGGAAGGATCAGAAAGGAAGAAAGAAAGAAGGAAAGAAGGAAAGAAGGAAAGTGACTGACACTTATGAAACAGGAAGGATGTGAAGGCTGTAGTGGAATGAAGCAGTTGAAGCCAGCTGAGGTACCCTAGTGAAACGTGGACTGACTAAGCACTAGGAATCAGCACTAAAGTAGTTAGACTTCTACGGGCCCCGGACTTCTACCACTTCCCATTCGGCAGCAGCCTTAACACTGCCCCGTCGCTAAATTTAGAACTCTACCTTATATCCTCTTTCGCTATGAACTTCGACTTAGGCATAGACATTGCTGTTTGGTGGACAGAATATGTCACCCCCTCCCACTGGATCCAATGACATCTCCTTGTAGTCTCGGGTATCGTGCCCCTATAAGACACTCGAATACTGTTTTGACTGAGTCATGATCAAACGCTCCAGGAGAGAAACTGGGAAAGAACAGGTTCCTATCATGCGTATGACCATATGCCCCAACCATTGGCTCTGCATACTTGGTAGAAAGGACGATTCCTGTCAGGTTCTCGCCAGAGGTACCGATTCCTGGTCTTTGATCTTTAACAATACTGTGAAATCATGCGGAATACCTGGTCTAGTCCTCTTACACTTTTCAGCTCAAGTATTTCTTGCTCCGCGCACGTTATGATTGTTTGAGCTCAGTGTCCGTGGTTTCAATGTATCTACTATAAAACCTAGCCACCCGTGGAGAGGTTGCTGCAAGAATTCCGTTGCCTGCTATTCCGCCATTTACTAGCGCGCTATTCTCTTCTGGCTGTAAAGACAAGCATCTTATCGTCAGGCGTACTCCAAGGCAGGGCTCAATGTCGCTTCCGTTGCCTTCTCAGCTCTCGCATTTACCCTCAATCTGCTCCCAGAGGCAGCTCCAACGTCTTGCCAGAACTTGTCGAAACTTTCAAGGCCGTGTAGAAAGAAGGCCGTATCACTGGATAGGCCACGTCGCTCTCCTCCCTTCAGAGCGCCGGCAAGATGGGTCTGAGCAAGATTGATAGGTCTGGGTATGACTATGCTTAGCGCCAATTACCAGGTCGGTAACGTGCGGGATCACTTGGTCAGGTACAAGACCGGAGTACTGCTCTAATAGAGCTTGCGCCTGAGGTGGGATCTCGACCGTTTCCCTGAACCACTTCGATGTGTCTACAACATTGTTGAGTTCTTCAGAGGCGACCTGGACGCGACCGTCATTATCGGCTCTGCTCTCGTCGTCAGTATTACTCCTGAGACACTTTTTCTCGGCTGTGGTTCGTAATTTCTGTTTGATGTGACTGTTCGATTTATAGGTGGAGTCTCATGTCGACTTTTCTGGCATGTTGTACATATATTCAGAGGAAGCGCGTTGATGTCTCGTATTTTTGGAAGGGCGGTCTGCAATCTCCGCTTTTCCCTATCCTATGACTGGCTGCAGCGCGTTGGTAAGCAGTACACCGCTGCTGAGGGCGTGCCGAGAATCGCCAGCCTTGTGCTTACGAAGGTGCACGATTTGTCGCCGGGACCTACCAGCATCCCGAAAATGGGTCCCTGTGGCGTGTTGCAACTGATGACAAGGTAGTCAGACAACCTTGAAGATGCATATGAAGGCCGAGTTCATGCATTTCGGCGTTTAGGGATGTACGGATAACACATGAGGCATTTGACAAGTAGAGATGCCGACGTCCGTAAGCACAGAGTTAGTACCAATCGATCCTTCCGTTTCATAGCCACCAATCTATGCGACTATGTGACATTACTTGCATGCAAGTAAGCACCATGAGATTGTATGTGTTAGTAATCTGATTGCCGCGTCTCTTTCACTTGCGCCGTCCAGCTCACGGAGGGTCCGACTTCCGGTCGACGGGCTGGGTTCTAGAACAATCCTACACAGAACCACAACTGGTCCGCCCCACTCACCTACTCAACCTTATTGCTGCTGTCGCATTCCATCGAGTCCGCAGAGTCCGTGGCCATGTCAGAGGCCAATTCCAAAACAAGTAGTCCTCACCACCACCCCCGTCGTATGACGCAGCGCCCGACCACCGGTGAACACTCGCACGCATCTCATCGCGACCACACGAATCTACGAGACACAAGGCTGCTTGCAGGTAGCCGACTAATTGAACTCAGTGAGGATCGACCAACCAGTGCTCCTCGTCAAAGTAGCCTCAATCACAGTCATCTCCTACCTAGCTCTTTGCTGGTGATGGCGATCAGGCTATGCGCGCTGTATACCCGGTCTTGCTGGCGCGGACGGGTCAGGACCCCAGAGGACTTATTGATCCCATTTCGTTAAGGAGGTAAACAATTTTCATCCACAAACCCTAACACTCACTCAAGTAAACCTTCTGAGTGCTATACGAGAGCGAGAGGAAAAATCTTAAAGAAAACTTGGATCACAACTTGTCCGCCAACAACAGTATGAACTTCTGATACCATGGCATACTCTGCTGCGAAGTATTGAAGCAAGAGCATTTCAATACCAATCACAACTAAAAATACCCGCCCTATCACCAATAAATCCAGGCTCATAATCCCATAGCCTCAAACCCAAGATCCTACCTCAACTGGTACCGATGATAGCGGAAAAACTCTTCGATAACCTTCCTGTCAGAAATCAGCGTAAAGCCACGGGCCATACGGTTCAGCGCCTTGATGAGCTCGGGCGTAACGCAGCCGAGTTTCGGCCGGGACTCGAGGCCTACCGTGGTCTTAGATTTGCGAGCGGCCTTGCCTTTGGGTTTGAGGTTGGGGGTGGAGGGGGGTTCGTACTTGACGGCGGGCTTTGGGGGGATTTTGTCGTCGTACCTGGTGACGGCCTTTTCACATTTTGGAGGCGCGGGTGCCATGGTGCTGACCTGGTGGAGAAGTGACTGGATTGAGGATCTAAGGATCTGATGGTACGGTATGTGTGTGGACTTTGAGTTTGTTGGGAAATTACGGGGTGGTGTGAAATGGACATTTGTCTGCGGAAGCGGTATTCGTGGGAGGTTGAAAGATTGGAGTACTCATGGACATCATTCCCACTCCTCTATGTGTATAAGTTTTGCTCGTATCACAGCTTCTTTCTTGATCAGTTCTCCTTTCAGACCTACCTTTGATCGTTTCGCCGGCGGCTCTCTCTTCGGGAGAGTCCTTGTTTGCGACGAAGAAATCGCATGGGATAGAAAGCTACTGCACTTATCGCACAAGAATGAATGATTAAAAGATTGACAACCGAGATGGAAGTGTACATGTGACAGGAAAATCCCAGGGACAAAATTGCTCATCGTCTTCAGGCTGTTGGGTCCCCAGCTTTTTGGCTACGAGCAGTCTTATCCTCCTGCTCAGAGCCGCTAATTAAACTTTCTCTATTCGACAGCGCCTGCTTTCCCTATTGTCAGCATTCTCTCCGGTTTGCTGATCTTGTACACAAGCCATCATCAAGGCCAACGGCTGGCAATGCAGATACCTTCCGACCTCAAACTTCGCTTGTGTCACATGTAGTTTGGCAGCAACCTCCCCGATTGCATGCTTTCTCTTTTAAGCTTCCTTGGCTGAGTCGATGACTGGAACACCCAGATCCTGCGTGACTAGGAAGATCTGACTTCAGGACCATCTGGCAAGACCTCTTTTTTCATTTCTTCTTCAAGTTCTCCGAGTGAAGAAGGAGAAGAGATGCAATTTGAGGAGACAAGGGTATGAGTGGGGGACGATGATTAGATTAGAGCATTAGTTGCAGCGAAAAGCTGATCTTCGCTGTGTCTGAACTATTACATTCGACGTGGGATGGCCAGGGACCAGAATGCCAAGGCTTTTGGCGATTCTGAGCGTTTGATTGGTGGCTCTTCCATCTTTAGTACCTTACATGCACAGAGTACGCATACCATCCGTCAACTTTGAAACTGCTCTGCCTTGAATACATATTTCTTGCTAACCCTAACCCTAAGATATTAAGATTCAGACTTGGTTTTCGACATCCGGTAGCCTGATCGCTAAGATGCACCTCACATATGGCGCACGTGCCTTTGTCGCAGATCAGCGGGGCACAGTCACGCCACTGAAAGTAAAAAAGAGGCGGGATCTTCTCCTGGATTCCCCTCTCCTCCAATCAAATGGCGTTCCATCGTCAAATCTTGCCCATGGCTGGGTCACGGCTATGTGTGATAAGGCTAGACTAGCTAGGGCGCAGAAAAGGAGAAGAAGACAAAAGGGGAGAAAGCGGCGTGGCTTGAGTTTCGAGTCCCGACATGATGTTTGAAAGCGCCATTTGAAACCTGCACGACTGGAACTCCTGCAGCATGGCAGCATCCTTTGGAATTTAAAGGAATGAAATGTCTAATGGCCGTACAATTTGAACAAATCAGCATCATCATCATCATCAATTGTCCATGTTGAAACATGATTACGGTCTCCTGCGTCTGGATGTTGAAAGACCGCGCCATGGCTTGTCTTTTGAAACCCTGCAAGATCCTCCCTTCTTATCCTTCCGCTTTCCTCCCTGCACCTCAAACTAATTACATCATTACAGTATTATATACCTTAGGAACTGTATAACAATGACGGGCAGATAGTTCGCGGGGCAATGCATTTAACTTCCACCAGTACCTTGGCTTGAGAGTCTATTTGATTCCCTATCTCTAATTTCTGATACATGAATACATAAGTGACTTCTCATGTCAGATACAGTTTGATTCTACTCCGTATCTACCTTTTCCGCCCAAGATCGAGCTTGGTCTTGGAACCTCTGACTTACGCCATTATCATTTTGATTAAACCCACCATTTCCTGCCCTCACTCCCTTCTGCATCCTGACCATTGTCATTGTCTGACGCACTTCATCTCGGACAACAACGACAACAACAACATGTCCGACCTTGCAATTACCATCTAACCCCAGCATCTTCATCAAACCAAACCATGTCGGGGCCATCCAGCATGCCTGGCCCGCCGCCGGGACTCAATTTGTATGACGACCAAGGCGGCAAGGTATTGGGTACCATGATCGCGCTCATCGCTCTTGCCTCCACCTTCGTTATCTTACGTCTGACCTCGAGGCATCTGGCTCGTGCTGGCTTCTGGGTGAGCACCATCATGTTCCGAAGCGAAAGGAAGATCCACTGACAGATCGGTTGCATGATAGTGGGACGATGTGCTGATAATAGTAGCATTGGTACGCTGCCGACTCTACTCTCCTTACTCACCCACATTGCCATCTAAATTTCGGCGGACAGCTTCTTGCCATCGCCTCGTGCATCTGTAGTATTGTCGGTAAGTTGGATTCTCCAATTCCGAGCAAGCATACAGGGGAATGTGATTGACGATGAATCTAGCTGTCAAACATGTTGGTTTCGGCAAGCACATCTACGTCTTTGGCAAAGCGGGTGCCATGGAGGCTGCCACAGGCTATTTTCACACACTCTATTTCTTCGAGCTCTTCTTTACCTTGGCCACCGGTGCAACCAAGCTTACCATGTAGGTCACTCTCTAAACATCAAGTCCCACTACTAAATTTCGGGTTTGCTGACCGACCTCCTACTTCTCTTAGACTGGCATTTTATCGACGCATATTTCCAATTGCAGAGCTGAAGCTCATCCTGATCGTCATGATCACCGTCGTTGTTATGTATACCACGGTGGTCTCCACACTCATCATCTTCCAATGGTACGTAGCCCTAATCCGGGTTTCCCCCAGGACCGACTGACATTTCAGCCATCCGATTCGGAAGTTCTGGGAATCTGAGTTACCTGGCTATTGCATAAACCCCATCAACAACTTGATCGTAACAGGGTCCGTCAATACCCTACTGGACTTTATGATCGTTTGCTTGGTAAAATCGGTCCAGTCTTTATGATAGTCAGTCAATTTCTGACCTCTCATCAAGCCCGTACCTCTGCTGTGGCGTCTGCGGACTTCAACACGGCAAAAAAGTATCTTAACCGGTATCTTCCTTACAGCAGGGTTGTAAGTCCAGATAACCACTTTGCGCCCCTATCAAAATCTTCCGCTCATCGAAATGACAGTGTCTGCATCGTCAGTATTGTTCGAATCATCAGCTTCACAAGAGTTGACCCAGTTGACGTCACATGTAAGTCTCTCGTGCCCAGGATCTTTCTTCTTACAAAATCCCTTGCTTTTCAGCTGACGCCCCATCTCCAGGGAACTTTGTCGGGGTCTCAATCTGGTCTGCTGTGGAGCCCATAGCCGGGATTCTCGGGGCCGTAAGTATTACTGTTATCCCCCATCTCCAATTTCAAGCGCCGCTGACTCGGAACCCTTCATAGTGCCTCCCATCGCTCCGCCCCCTACTCACCCTTCTCCTCGACAACAACGCCTACCGCTCCTTCGCCGCCACCGCCTCTCAAACCTTCCAAAGCACCACCACCACCACCACCTCCTCCGTCCTCAAGAGCAACCAATCCAACCGCAAGAACCGCGACTCGACCACCTTCGCCCGACTCAAAGAAGAACACGACGGCAACGCCCCCAAGACGCAAAGGCTGCCGTGGCGGGATCCAAAGGGGCCCCGGGTATACGACCACGAAATCGACGGGCACAACATCACCGTGTACGGGGGACGAGGACAACAGGGCGACGGCGACGGCGTTGAAATGGAGCGGATGAGCGACGTGGAACCGCCGCGGGGAGTCATACGGGTCAAGACGGAGATTTTCCTTTCGAGCAGTAAGAGGTTGGACTATAACGACCGGTTGTACTGACGACAAGCTGCTGCGTGGGTGATCAAGGAACGGCGTTCGGGCTCACACAGGATTGTATGAGGTAAAGGCGTTTGGGTTCCGAGACGCAATATGCCCAAGGGCCGGCTGTGCAGGCACACGGTGAGGGTTAGGGCGGGTAGACATGCGACATGATGACGAAAAGTACCAACGTAGTCTAGGGAAGTGAGGGGGCCAGATTTCATGTCAATAGCTGGGCACTCTGAAATTTTAAACAGTTGGACAGCTAGCTGATGCAACCAAAATCCATAATCTCAGGTCTCCACGACTAATCCGCCAGCAACAGCGATTCGCCGTGACCCAGAGCTCGGATGTCGATTCGAAGCACTGTGACCGCCGCGCCTCAAAAGCCACCGAACGGCCTGGGAAGTCGAATTCCAGACGCAAAGACACGTTCTTTCCTTCCAAATCGCCGCGGAAACTTCTAAAGACAGTGACACAACGCCACTACACAACGACTGGCTGTCCTCCCCACTATTTCTCCCGCACAGGCACAATGCACGAACCAAAGCCGATCGAGACGGAAGGCCCAACAGGGAAACCCAAACAGCCAATTAGGAAACGAAGCCCTCAGACGCACATTGCTCGATCGGCCCGCCTCGCCTGCCACGAACCGAGATGCTTCAACCCTTCCAGCCACAAGAAATTCAACACATGGAAATGCCGTTGAGGAGGTAGTGCGCCATCCTGCGGCATGTCGTACAGGCATAACAACAAGTAAGTGAACTAAACCCAAAGTCACAACGCGACGCCCGAATCCCAATCCTCGCGATTCTCTCTCCGCGATGTTCGAATATTTCCCATGCACGAACCTCCACCGCTCTCCTACCCGCTCTCCTACCCACCCATCCTACCCAGAATCCCCCATGATCCAAACGCTTATGGCGATACCGAGAAGCTCCCCATCCATCGCGAATAGTCAAGATAGCGAAGATTTCCAACCGAACAGAACAATCTCAACCGGTCTTATTAACGGCAATAAGCGCGCTCACGTGGACGTTCGGGGTCGCGAGCCTGCTATTGACACGACAGCTCATAAAACAGAAGCAGAAGACCGCGCTCACGATTATCGACTGGGCGATCCTAACTGCAATGGTTAAATCTCCAACCGACCGCCCATCTCGGTTGTATATATCTGGAAAAATTCATATGGTGACCTCTCTTATTGAATTCCGGGGTACGGGATCGGTGGCTATAGTGGTGACGGGTGGGTCGGGCGGGAACCGTCCGCTTGCTCAGTAATTCACGCACTTACCCACCGATTGCACCGCCCAGGTGTGCAATGGGAGCGTTCGGTCATCCCGCCGGGACCGCGACGCGAGCTGAGCTGGGAGCTCTCAGCGAGGGAATCCATCTCAACGAATGTTGTAATTGACGGATGTTAGGCACCGCTCGATTGTGATAGATGTGATGGTATAAGTATGGTTATGCCCTCACTACGTAACAGACCACATTGCTGGCTGTTGATCATCCAGCATCGTTCAGTTTAATTCACATTGCATTGTCTTTCTCTCCGTTACTCACAGCGATTCCGCCACAGCACGATGCTCCTTCAAGCAATCTTATCCCGCACCTCCTGCGTAAACTCCTGTTGCGTCACCCCAGTCTTCTCACCGGCCACATCCCCGATACCCTTGTGCTGCGCCTTGACCGCCTCAATCTTCGCGTCCAACAGACTGTTCCCTGGCTTTGTCTTCCACGGCTTGATCGCCCCTTTGCTGAACAACATCTCGATCTCCTCAATCGTCTTGCCCGCCGTCTCCGGATAGGTGAAGAACGCCTGCACCGCGGCGCCAAAGCACAGTACGCCGAATATGATGAAGAGTTTCCAAGAGATGTTCTCAAAGGCGGGCGGGATGAAGAAGCCGATGGCGAAGTTGAAGAGCCAATTGGCAATGGAGGCGAGGGCCATGCCTGTGGCACGGGTTTCGAGGGACCATACTTCGGCGGCGTAGACCCAGGCGATAGGCGCCAAGGTAATGGAATACGTAAGCACCAGTAGATAGCAGAAAGCGATGACGGTGTTTGCAGGTGGGCCAGTCACCTGGACCTTGACGCTGAGATTCCCACTGAGACCGTTCGGAAGCGGGGTGCCATAAGAGCCCAGTACACCACCAACCACAAACATACAGATACCCATACCAACGGCCCCGTAAATAAGGAGGGGCCTACGGCCGGTCACATCGATGAAGAAGAATGTGGCCGCTGTCCCGAGGATGAAGACGGCGTATTGGATCCCGGAGGAGATGAGTCCGATGTTTCCCGTTAGGCCGGCCATGTCGAAGATATAAACTACATAGTAGGTCATAACGTTTGCACCGGAAAGTTGTTGCCAGGCTTGCACAGACATTCCTGCAAAGGTACGCTTCCACATGCCGTTTTTGAAGAATCGGCGCCAGCCTTGTTGACCAGCTGTGAGAAAGCTTGAGTTAGTATATAAACTATTAAGACAATATTGGTATAAACCCAGCGTTAAGGAGTCAGGTTCCCGCAGGGATGTCATAACAGACGGCGGGACATGGAAGTCGTAGACAATGAATCTGATGGATCCTTACCTCGCTCAGCCGCTAGGATGGTGGTGATTTCTTCCCACTCAGCCACTACAAGCGGATCATTCACATTCCCGCCAGCTTGAATGCGGGCAAGGATCTCGATGGCCTCATCAAGGCGTCCAACCTTTGCAAGCCAGCGTGGAGATCTCGGTAGAAACGGAAGACCAGCTAGAAGAAAGACACATGGGATGAATTGAATAGCCCAAGCAGTCCTGAACGAGTTCGTCCCAGCGATGAATGAGCAGCCTAGTGAAGATCCTTGAGTCAGCACAGTATCCTTCAAGGAACTCCAGGCTTCTAGCAGATGCCGGAAGTCGTCCCGAGAGCATAACCAAAACATAGATCGCAGCATCAAGGCAGGTACAATGAGTAGGAAGCAGCATACCGTATCCAGCAAAATACATTATAAAGATACCCCACTCAATGGCCCACTGTTGAATGACAACAATAGAGCCTCTCCTCTCTTTCTTCGTGATCTCGACCAGATACACTGGGACCTGCGAAGACGTGATACCAACGCAGATACCATTTATGAAGCGACCGGCAACCAGCATGCCAATACCGTTACAGCCCGCTTGTATAGCGGTCCCGAGCAGCCACCAAAAACAGGCAAAAGCGATGGCGTCACGCCGTCCGATGCGATTGGATACGGGACCTGCCATTATGGCACCAATCACTGAGCCGCCAGCAAGGGCAGCACCAATGCCACCTTGAGTAGTACCGGAAGGATTGTTGAAGTAAGCCACATATTGCTTCGTTCCAATGATGGCGGAGATGGAGGAGATGTCGAAACCGAAGCTAGGAAGTATGAGCCAGACCTTATTGGAATGGGAAGAGCATGAGGAACTTACAGCATGCCGCCAACCGTGGCGATGATGGCCAGGAAGTAGACATTGTATATTTTTGGCATATGCATGTTGGAGAAGAGTGAGAGATAAGTAGTAGTGCTGAGCAGAAAGCCACAAGCTGTGCGAGGCTTTTCGGATGATAGAGACAATCCAAAAGAAAAAATAACAAAAGAAAAGATAGGAAGAGAAGAGACGAAATGAGCTTGGCAAATAAGTATGTCCGATAAACAATAACCCCACATAACAATGTCCAGGGCATATGTTGTTCATGTTCATCTTCGTGCCCCACGTCGATCCGCATCATTCGGCACGCTCAACGGTAATCCTAAGCCTTTTACAGCGAAAGCGGTAGACCCTGTAGAATGATTATGCATGATAACGACTACTCCACACCAATGATGATTGGCAACTGGTCGGGAGAAAGTGCGGGGTAGCAAGTGATGAACGTCCTGCGCTATCTAGGAAGGTTGGGCTTTGCGGAGAAAATCAGGCTAAAGTGAGAGTTTACATTTTAGCCTGAACATAAAGAATATCCCGAACTACCTTCCCATGCCGAAACATGCAATTCTCCACTTTGCCGAGTAGTGGACATACACCGGCGAAGAGATGCAGCACAAAAAAAAGGGGGTGATTTGGCGAGAACGCGCGGAAACCGACAGTCAACAATCAAGCAGGGCAGAAGTTAGCTGGGCTTGCGTCTCGATCGACGGCTCCCCAGCAGGCACCTACGTAATTTCAAGCGTCCGCTAAATGTGACAATGACAGAGACACATGAGTGGGAGTGGGAATCATTGACGGCACAAACGACCAGGCACCAGGGCAGTGAGTGCTTGGAAGACGATGACTAGTTGTGCATCTCGCGCCGTCGAGTCGAAACTCAGCGCATTGATTTCTCTCGGTCTTCTGTCCTGAGGTCGTCGCGTTCGGCTTCTGCAGGATAGTGTCACCAGAGATCGCAAACCCACAGGCAAACACGCTTATGCGATGCGTAAAAATGGACAGAGCATCCAAAGGATTACATCAGACTTGGACTGGGATGAATCGCGGTTCGAGGAATGGCCTAGCAGTGCAGATGTAGACTGACTCCCACTGCCACGTAAGAACGACGGGTATAAGGGTGATGCGCGTGTATAAGGTACAGGTAATTTTCTTGTGCGTCCTGAGGATCGTATGGAATAAAGGAAGCCGATCAGTCGCGGATAGTCTTCCAATAGCAGGTTTGAACGGTGTCTCGTAGGAGAATGAAACGCCCACTGGATCCGCAATGGCCATGAATCGGCAAACGATGCACTGCTTTGCTGAGAACATGGGACTCATGGCAAGCGGGCGACGAGATCGGTACATGTCTAAGGTTTCCACCAATGTTTCGTAGTAGGTTTTCTGTCCTCACCTCGACACTGAAGTGACAGGCGTTGCCCAACGCACTCAGACATGCCAATGTGACAGGCGACACTCTTGATAGTATAACCTTGGGATCAAAACCTTCTTGCCCGTATCCGTCGTTGTGTAGCCCATCTTCCTCGTCTTCCCTACTTTGCCATTTATCGATATGTGGAAAAGCGGTGTGTGTCTAGGAGAAGTATGACCAATCTGTGCCCAAAAGCAGGGGGGCGATGACAATTGGCGACGATCAAGCCGATTTTATTCATAGATTGGCTTGCGTACGGTGACTCTCTTTGTGTCGCGCAGCAAGGAGAGGCAGGGTGACGGTAGGGTAAGAACTTGTAGTCTCGCAATGGCCAAGGGCATGGCCCGAGGGGAAGGCGTTCGAGCCGCATACAAAATTGTCATCCACATCAGACAAGCCAAAGCGCCGGGAAGGGAGGATCGTGAGGATCGACTATACAATGTCAGCAATGGGATGAGGGGTGGTTCGCCGAGCCGAGAATCTTGGGCGTACTCAAATGTCTTCCCTCTGGGTCAATCTAGCCTCTAGATGTATCTGCAGGCGGTCCGAGCAACCCTCATACGGCTTATCGTATCCACACGTCCACATGGTCTCGTCGGAGTGTGTAGAAATGGTAACGCGACGGTTTGATCATAACAGGGTAAGAGCTAAGAGTTGCTAGGCATGACACAGCATCGTCTGCGCGGCACGACTGACCGTGGAGACGATACGGATAAGGCTGCAAAGGCGATGGTATAGGAGAGAAAACGACGGGCAGGCGTATTATAAGGGCCCTTGGCAGTAGACTGGAGTTTGAAGTGGTGGACTGTGCTGTGTAGAATCCCGAGCCGTGGACGCCAAGACGGTCGGATAACGCTCCGCCTGGACAATGCGCTTAGATCTGCTTCGGAACTGAGCATTTTCTCAGCCCTATAAAGTTCATAGATCCTGCGCTAATAGGAATAGTTCCAAGGTTCCCTAGACATTCCTTAGGGCCGCCTTCCGAATGTAGATAGGGGTATTTTCCAACTCGGTACCGCCCTGGTTAAATCTAGCCCAGAGAAATAGTCGACCGCCTTCCGAGAGTAGGAGTAGATCCCGTGCTACTACTTTCCGCCTCGGGGTCCGCTATCAACAAAACAATGTGTCAACCTTTTCACCTTCCAGGCCATGATTTCATCTTTCCTTGTACAAAGTTTAACGAGTGTGAAGTTTATAACTACACTTGTGTGAACTAGACTTGGTGTAAGGCTCTATAAAGGTGTCGTCAAAAGCCTATCTCTGGCAATGGGTTTTCCTCAACTCGCTGAGACTCTGTAGGCTATTAATCTCCACGATGCGCCTTCCCGAAGACCAATCTCGCCTCGGCAGACAATTGATTGGCACAAGGCGCAACTTGAGGTCGACTCTACCATCGACAGCCTTGGCTTTTGGCTGCTTTCCGATGCCCGTTCTCGGAGCAGATTGCAAGAAGCTGCTCATCAATACGATCACGCAACATTCTCCTCCATCCTAGGCCCATTACTAGAGCAATGTGGACAGGAGTGGAAGAAGGCAGCGTCGCACGAGGGCCGAAGAAAGCATGATATTAGTCACCATCTTGAAAACAACCACGAAGTTCTCAGTGAATGGCTGTACTCAAAGCTAAATGGTGTTGAGAGAGCATACAATGGTCAAGGTAGGCACGGATTCGAACTAGACTTGTAAGCTTGACACAAATGACCTGTATAAGTCTTGCGTTTGCACGATGTGAGGGATCAAATCCTTTCCAAGACTGTCTTCGAGCGCATTCGACAGCATCTTTCCAATTGTCTCAGTGCCGACAACCCAATGCAGCACATCGAGTCTGTTATGGATTCCTTAGAGTTTGTGGATCTGGGCGAGACATTCTTCGATGTTGCGTGGGACCACACGTACTTCCAGGACGAAATGGACAAATCGCAGAGGCTAGGCTCTATGATTACTTTCACTGGCTCGGTTGATGCTTCATGGGCCGCAACCAGTAAAGAGTACGTGGCGAAGATATGGCCAGAAACGGGGATGGTCACTCTAAGTGCCATAGAGAAGGCAATGAAACAAGACAAAATAGGTTGTTACTACGAAACGTTCAGTTCCTTTGACGGAGATTTCGGAGTTGAAGTGAGACGCTCGAGAGGTCCCCAGATCAAAGTTCAAGGATCTAAAAGACAAACTGTTCAAGTAGCACAGCAATTGGCCTGGATGATGGGCGTCTTCCAAACGAGAAAAGATCGAGACTCAGATAAGACAATGTACTCGCATTTTCAAATCGACAATCAAGACACAGACCGGTTTTCGTTGTCACCATTGCCACTCAAGGAAGCCTCCGAAAGTAATGCGTCATGCTGGCCATCGTTGTTACATGGTGGCGTCATCTCTCACGGGTTCCCGATTCCTCAAAGGGGCAGTGAAGTGGGAGTTGAAATGTCTTTAGATGCGATCATTCCTCTTGCGGGCATCCAATATCCTGTCCATATCCAAGACGTCACCATTATGAAGGGATGGTCAACCCTGCTGTATCCAGTGAAAGCTTCCGTGGACTTCGGCTCGATCCAATGGCACTTAGTAGCATGTGACGTTCCAGACGATCCGCGGATACTTCAAGCACTGTCTTCTGTCGCCTATGTAGCGAATTGGAAGGATGTCGGCCTCGACTCAATTAGAATGTCACGGTCCTTTATAGGCTTCTGCGACTCTGCAAATATTCACTTGGGGACGAAGATGTTTGAGCCGCAACGTTCAGAAGATGTGTCGGGCGCATTGATTGAGACAAGCCGGGCGTTCTGGCAAAAAAAGGTCACTGTCAATATGGGAACCGGCGGTATGGGCGCTTTTGGATTCGGAGCTGCTGGCGAGATAGGCTTCACCAAGACCACAGTCGCCAGGATGGCAGAACGGGAGAACTTCGACAAGGTACTGGACTTGTCTCGGGGGACAGCGGTGATGATTTATGACGTTGCCACCAGTCTTGCATGGCTAGTGCCAGAGATCAGTGTGGTGCTGCACATAACACGGTCTTGGTTCCTCGAAAGGAAAGACCTTGCAAGAAATGAAATCGAAAAGTTACCGTCTGCAGCCATAGCTGAAGATGGGGGTAGCGCTGCAATGAACGCAATCAGAAAACACCAGTCGCTTGATTTGGAGCGCACCGGTGGCACATCGACTTGGAAATTCATGGATATCGTGAAGGATTCTGTCCGTTTACTCAGAGCCTGCAGAGATACAAAAGATCGATCACAGTCATCCAGTTCAGTCTCATACCTGTTGTCTAGGGTTCAGTCGCCGAGGCTTTACGGATGGGACATGGCCGATATGATTGACGGAAGAGACAACACATCGAGGAAGGAACTATCAGTCCACAAGAACTCCAATGACAGATGGGTCACTTCCATAGCCAACCATCCTGATGTGTTGCTTCTGTTCTGCAGGAACATAGCTGCTCCAATTCGCCCAGCTCAGCCGGAACAGACTTGTCGCAAGTGGAACCCAATGCCTTCGGGAGAGAATTACCTAGTGGCTTCTGTGCAATCTTTGAAAGACTTGGCACGTCATTGCAATGGAGGAGACAAAGGCAGCAAGTTGACGGACAAATGCTATTGGTCGCGACCATCTGGAAGCAATCCATGGGGTCCATGCGATTATGAGTCTCGAAAGGGGTGCAATCGGTTGCAGCAAATAGTGGACCAGAATCCTAATCGTCCGGTGAAGCCCCGTGATGGTGGTGCAATTGTCTTTGGCTGTAACGCACCTCCACGCAAGAGATGCCGACTGCCTAAGCCATCGAGTCCTGAGAAGGGTCTGATCGCTACCGATGGCATTTCAGATGAGACTGCGGGCAGCATCTCGACCATGTCTCTGCCCTTTGACTCGCTCAGCGTGGGTCAGCGTGATCAGCAGATTCCAGTAACAGTTGACGATAACGATCAAGCGTTAGTCCCTGTCTCATCCTCTAGCGGAGAGACGCACCAAGGCCTGTCATTCGAGGAAGACTGTCGAGCTATCGCTGCAGCACTCGCTCAACGGCAAGACAAGCAACCATCACCAGTTGAACTCGATGAGCTAATTCAGGAGGGCCGAGCAATCTACGATCAATTCCGTCACCAAGCACAGAAATTGCAGAAGCAAAAAGTCCTGGTGGACGAAATGTTACCGTTACTCAGGTCCACGCTGGAGACCCTCACAGAATGATCGGGCAAGTTACATTTTCACATCCCAAAGGGGTATGAGTTTGTATGTTGCCTATTCGAGATCTAACTAATTGCGGCCCCTTATCAACGTCAACGCAATGGCGACTCTAGAATTCCCTTATGGGACGCTTTGGCGTCGGAAATGGGCGGGGTTTCCGGGCGAGGTTTTGGGGGGTTTGGGGTAGGGTTTTGGGGTGGAGGTTCGGAGCGGATTGAGGTAGGTAGCCTGTAGCCTGCCCTAAGCCCGCAGCCTGGTAATCTCTAAGTCAATCCTTTTTATTATGTATGTTAGGCCTCTCAGCCTGCTTGTGCTCTACCCAATTAGATAATAGGGCCCTCACATACACTCCTAATTACACTCCTATTGGTCTACAGACTTAGGCACAGCAACATCTACAAGTTGATGGCAACTTACGAGTATATTTCCCTAACCCAGAGGAATAGCATCTCACAAATTCATACCCCGAATTTTGGTGAGGGGTATGAGAATGTTAGAAATCCATAGTTTTGGGTATGAAAATGCAAATTTGCCCAAGAATGATCGTGAAGGTGAAGCGAAGCTCAGACTCTATGACACCGACAGGGAAATGGAGACCATTCTATTCAACTCGAAGCCGAGGCTTACTTCACTGAGACGTAGTGCTAACTCTACCCAAATTTCAATGAAATTTGATTAACAATCCAATAGAGATTTTAACGATCTTCTATCTTCTTGATACGCCATGAAAAGTTGGCATGTGTTGAATCAGATCGAAAAGTGCACTCAGGGACCCGATCCCCGGGCATATTTGTGTAAGTAGGTTGGAGCACGGCCGCCTTCAAGCTCTTCTGTTCTTCTTGGTAGTCAAGACAGTCGTTACCTATTCAATGGTCATAGCCAATCGGCCATACGTTCTTCCGCTACCGACTGCCTGTACTTTAAAGTACAGCATAAAGTGAAGTTTTACCGGATTGAGGACTAGCGGCGCCGCAATGCCGTGTTCTAAGGTAACGACCCCTCACCTTAGCAATGCACACCAGCGGCGCTCACCTCCAAAGCAAGACTGTCTCCATACTCGAGCCTCTCTGACCATCACACCGGCCACTCTTAAGGCACACCTATTGTTTTCTGTGCTTATGATGATTCTTCCGTTCCAAAGGATGAGAAGTGCCCCCCTTCAGCAGCTTCAGAAACGTGCATGCGCCAGAAAGAGACCAGGACGACAGAGTTGATGCTTAATAACAATGAGGACCGGGATGGTTCTGGATGCGCTGGAGGCGCTGGAGCACTTTGTTGAATCTTGACGACTAGCGGGAGAATCCCGTAAGGGAAGTTTAATACAGCCCGTGAGCGCATTCCTTGACGTGATGGCGGCCCTGAAGAGAGAACAATGATCGTGCTGACACATTTGTCTGCAGAACTTCATCCCTTCTACACCAGAGCAGTACAGCCAAGGAACAACACCCTCGCCACGTTGAAGCCTGCCACTACCGCCTGCTTACTTGAAGGTGACATATTACAATATTCGAAAGAGAGGTGAACGGTGGGTGCGCAACAGCTTTGAGCTATTGGTGTCACGCGGAAGCTCTGTCTGCAAAATGGGATCGAGGGAGGAAAGCACACGGCCAGAGAGGAGAAACACACGGTCCTTCTCGAGAGAAAGGCTATTCTTGAAGATTCAAAGACTACATGCACTCGTTTGTGCAAGCCAGGGCCAGAATAAGTGAGCCTGCTCAATAACAGAGGTCTTTGTACGCCGAGACATGGCAGGTCTTCCACGAGCTGTTATCTCGAACTGGTCCGGGGCTCATGGATTCCTGAAGGATGATGATCATACCTCGAGCCATCATAGCATTCAGAGCAACAGGAACATTCAGGGTCTCAAAGACTTTGACGAAGTCGTGGACGACGAGGGGATTGTACATGTGCCTAGACGCAAACAGCAACACGTTTCCTCGGACATTGCAAAGGTATCTACAGCTCAGAGATTTGGATGCAGCAATCCGGCCTATCACAGTCCCGCAATAAGCTTCTTGCCTCAAAGCTTCCAACAGAAAAGCATATCCCAAACAGCGCCAGTTCCTGAATTTCCAAACGAGAAATTGCAGGAACCTGCAAAAGACTAGGTCAGAGTTGACTTCCCAGGATCTCCAAGCGCGTGCCGTAAGGCAATTGGTGGTGTTGGATTAATGGCTACAGGCGCGGTATGCCAGGTCTGGAAATGTTTTCGGTACCTACGCTACGCTAAGAAACCCGGAAGCTGTCCAGCAGCTTTGGGACCAGCTTTTTAGGAATCTATGACATTGACCGAAGGCTCAGACACTTCCGGAACCTGATCGCTAAGACATTCGCCGACCCTATGCCGAAGTCCTTCAACTCCTAGAGAACTGTCCTCTACCGTCAAAAGCAGTGGATCATGCTGCAGCGCTAGAATAGCAGCTTCAGGTTGGGACAGACTGTGGCCAGCAAAAGTTGAGTTCTGCATCCGGCGGGCGGAGACCTGCAGAAGAAGGATGTCTACAACAATCATGTGCGGGATACTTGAAACGTGGAAGCGGATGAGTTCCTCGGGAGGAGTGGGACCAGCACAAGGATATGCGTGCAGGGCCGGAAAAGTTGCGCACTAGAGAGGATGGGGGCACCGATGGTCCTTGTAGGTGCACATTGTAGGACCTTGAGAGTAACTCAGGGATTCTGACGAGGATTGGCATTTCGCTAGCTGGCTTCCATGAGTTGCGCAGGATTTCTCGGCACTACTGGGATACTTGTCAAAGGAAGAGCAGCCGTACGAATGGCAAAAACAATAGTAGCAGGCTGCGGCATCGGTGCGCATTAATATATCGCAGTCCTATTAACGCAGAAAAAAGACAGCCATATCATCGAAGACCATCCCAAACATGGAACTGAACAGACTACGAATTACTTTCACCATTCACGAAACACGTTGGCCAGATCATGCTGTGCTCTCCTGCTCCCAGTGCAACCACGGCAAAGCATAAGACCCCTACCCCTATTTGACCTCGACTAGCATCATCTCAATCGCTTCACTCCGTCTCTTCTCCTTCGCCCTCATTCATGTCAAGGCCACTTTGCATCTGCAGCGACTGGGCGTACCCCTTTTCAGCCGAGCCCCCTTGTCTCTGCTTCATCTTTTCAGCCACTTTCGATTGACGTCGCTTGTACGGCTCGAACCTCGCAGATGCTGACGGCCTTCTATGGCTGGACTGCGAGACATGGTGAACTCTGTCTGGTCTTTGAGACGTCGTGCGATCCTTGGAGGGTCGAGGGTCAGGTTTGAATCGAGTTGGAAATGCATTATCCTGGCCTTTTACTACCTTGGCTACGCGAGCCGACTCGCCATCTCCTTCGCTTGCGTCCCCATCACTGCTGCTGCGCTGGTTTGCGTCTGGCGGACTCTTGACATCTGATACCTTCCGAACTGCGTCGAACTCTTGTGGTGTAGGCCGCGTGGTCAGTTTCGCGCGCTTCTCGACAGCCTGCTGGGATGGCAAAGCAGACAGTGAGTACATAGTTTCGGATGGCCCAAAGGATCCTGTAACATCAGTCGTGGTGATGTTGGCAAGCGATGCGATATCCCTGCTTGACTGCTTCCTGAACGTATACAGTGGCTTCTGATCCATCATTGATCTCGTGGCTAGGGTGTGGATTGGAGGTTGAGTAGCGTGGCAAACAACATTGTGGCCTAAGGATACTGTGCTTGGTGACTGAGAGGTCCACTTCTGATGATCGGGTCCGATTCCGGTACGTGGACTGAAGACAAAGCTCCGAGGCACTGAATGGCCTCCGCTCTCTAGAGGATATTCAGGCAAAGGTGCCATAGCTCCTCCCAATGGTGGTCCAGGGTAGCCGAGAATGCCCACTGGTGTCCATCTGGGCTCGACTGGATGCGCTGGTATTCCGGGGCAAGTCCAATTGCAATTCAAGTCCCGCTGAGAATCTCCGAAGCATTGCTCTGAGTCAAAGACCTGCGTAGCAGAACGTTGCAGAGGGACAAGCGGGAATGGTATGGCATTGCCTTGACGGGCTAAGTATGGACCATCCGATACCACCGCTTGCCTCCAAAGCTCGTCAATAGAAGGTATTGTGCAATCAGGTTTTGGTGTACTACTCAAATATGGCGGCGGCGGCGGAGGAGGCGGCGGTTGCGAGGCTTCATTCTCTAGTTTGACCTTTGTAGTGCGCCGTTTGCTCAGAGAGTATGGAGGCGGGGGAGGGGTATGTCGTCCTAATTCTTCGTAAAAGAGCATTTAGGCCTGGGTTTGAACGAGCGCAGGTCTGCAGATTACTAGGCTCGAGGGCTGAGGACCTCTTGTGGTGGTACCTTCCCAAGGAAAAAGGATCAGGATACGGGAGGTTTTCAGGTCAAGATGGGCTTATTTGGTGTGCCTTTCGACGGCTATGATCTCTCCTAGATTACGGCTCCGCGGAGGAAGGTCTTGCATAGAGTTGCTTCTGATACGTAAAGGCTCTAGTATCATTAGGTAGTAAGGTACGAGCTATGCTTGAAAGTCAGAGGCTTCGCCACAATTTGTTTGCGAAATACGGCTCTTTCATTGAAGTGCATGCAACGACTTGCTTCAAAGCAACAACGATACGAAAGAGAAGATCTTTGAGTGACAGATCAATCCAATATAATGACAAGGAAGCAGCAAAGTGACATGAGATTGGAGAAGATCGAGGCTGCGAAAACGGCTAACTGCATACATCTGGCGTATAAGCAAACAATCCATTGGACCATCGAACGAATCAAGTTATGTAATTCCGTTCTTTTCGTCATGCAAGCCAATGCACCTCGCCAACAACCAAACGGCAACGAGAAGGAAACAGTGTCCCCGCTTTTCAACTGGTCATTCTTCTACCCTCGAGCCATGTGCGCCGGGCAGCATCTGACTGCCGGCAGTAGACATCGAAAGCCGATCCTGCTCCGTATTCTGGCTTGCAACTCCTGCTCCATTTTCTCGAGTAGTTATCCTTACCTGTCTACGATCCTTTCAAGCCGTAATTCTCAACCATCAATACCTCAGTAATATCCCTGTGCGACGCTACACCAGCTGGTTTGGCGGAATTGAGGAGATGCTGAGATGAAATGTGGGCACCCGTGATGCAGCCTGGCCTGTGACGAATGTTCAAGACCGGGTCTCGTGCCGATGAGCTTGCGGCTGCCTGCATTGTCAGCACTCTATTATCGAGAGTGCTCTCATAGTAGTATTCGGTGTTTAGATTCCAGCGACAGGACTTGTGACGCGGGTAGAGCGGACAGCTTGAGGGGAGATACTGAATGCGGGTCGATGTAGGTAAGAGCAGTGGAGCTCGTCCAGCGAGATGATTTGATATTGTAGTGGTGGGAGGCTAACCAAATATGGACACAAAGAAGGATCTAGGACTGAAGCGATGGTGGGGACTGAATATTTACATATAGAGTGCTAGGGGGGATATTTTCGAGCTTTTCGTTGGTTGCTGCGTCCGGCATGGCCGCGTCGGGGGTCGCGGTAGCCTTCATAATGCAGTGGTGGAAAGTCGAACGTATTACTATCGCGGTTCAATGTAGGAGATGCCCGATAGCTTTGTGATGATAGAAGACAATCGAGAGATGAAAGTGAGAAGAGAAGCAGTGGAGGTGAGGTCATCGGCAAGTATCAAGCGCGTTTGCCGCAGCAAATTGTTCGAATTACTCCATCCCATACCTTATCTATCAACTCAATTACCGTCTACATTGCTGTTCTTTGAACCGGCTACTCCATAAAATGGTGACCGGCTCAGCAGAGGAGTGAGCGAGCAAGAAAGCGAAGAGGGTCACCGCTAGCTCCGGTGATTTCAGCCAATACCGTTATCCATGCTCAATCCTCATACTAGCTCACCGTACCGAAACTCGACCTCTTTCCAATACATACATACGCCAAGTGTCCCGCCCAAGCCGACCCTTTCGCCAAATCCTACACCAACGATGATCGAGGCGGAGGAGCGCCACCGGCGCGGATGCCTGCTGTCCAGCCCGCACCTGCACACATCATACCTAGATTTACACCCCGCAAATTGGGCCCTTTCCCTTTAAAACAGGAATCCGCGGTCAAGATGGCCGTGGTCTAGGTCGGTGTCTGGAAATACACGCATCCGCTCGCGCCCTCAGATACTATACCTTTTGTTGGAATTGAAGAGAGGTTATGGATTTATTGTCTATGGAGTGGTATGTAGGCTACTTAAATACCATGTGAAGCCCATGCTAATTTGCCACCTGATTGCCACCACGAGGGGTAGCTACAACACAGGTGCTGCAGCAAATCTCAATACCTTTGATGGTTTTGTCAACCTGCATAGTACGAGTACAAGCTACGAATCGCCCTCGAAAGTGGAGACATAACCTTAGTCATTAATGCACTCACCTCCTTCGTGTTACTGTCATCGCCTCGCACTCCCTGGGCGACGTGACGTCAGCTTTGGTGGCCGCCTGCACCAGATCAGTCCTATATCAAAGACTGAGCAATTTCACACTCCGTGAATGTAAGTATACGGTGCTTCTGGACGGAGCTGCGACGGACGCGCGCTATCATGCTTGGTCAAGACGAGGGGCTAGGACGTACCAGGACTCTTTACAGCGCTCAACGAACCTAGATACTACTGCTACTGAGAAGATTAGACTTATAGGGGCCGGTGAAGATGACCCACCTCGTGCAGAGGACTTTTATGAGCGCGAGACACTATCCAGCACACGAGTCATTATTTCGAGACCGCCTTTTTTGGATGATGAGACCAGCTCAGATTGTCTCGGAAGACCATCTACATGGTTTCAAAAGCACCAGCGTTCCTCCAGAGGAACTACTGTACTCACCAGTAGACAGTCCGAGCATCTTATATCTGTAAATGCTGCTAAGCCACTTGAGGCGAAGGCAGAAGAACATCAAGCCCAGAGGAGAAAAGTCACGGCTCATGTGCAAGAGCCTGCGATCGATTGGGGAGCCGGAAGATCCAATAGCGCAGTGAAGTACGGGGTTGAGCCTTGGAGTTGACATGTCAGATGAAATCTGATAAGCTTTGTCATTCTCGATGAAGATGGTCGGGTATGGCTTCATTGACCAACCGACTAGTGGTGGCGGAGTGACTCGTCAACCCTCGAGAATCCGGGCAAGTCCTGATGTCGACCTATCAAATTCGGTACGAAGGAGCATCTCGGCTCAGCCCGGTCGAAATCTCCATTGGAACAAAAACAAAGATCTCACATAAGCTGGGCAAAAAGAAATCCTGACGTCCTATTTTTCCACCTTTTACGATGACCCCACAGAGCGGCAAAGAACGCATGTACCCATCGACGAGAGTCTCTTGAATCCCAACCGTCACACAGGTTCACAGTAAACCATCCTATAGCTTCCCCTTGTTCAATCACGTTCGCAAAGCGGGCCGACTCTTTCTCCATTGGGTCCAAATTGAGGGAGTATACCGAATGCAACCTTTCGTCCCGGTATTCCTCGTGGATCCTACGATTCAAGCTATCTTCGTTTGTTTATGTAGCCGTAAGGCGTGTTCCGGAGTCAAGAGGTGGTAGGGTAGTTGGGTATACCAGTCACTCTCAGAAACTATAGACGAAACAAAATCAATCAACGAGGATTGCATCAGCGTTTGGAAGCCACTTAGAGCGCTCATTGGAGGCTACCGGGGCATCTTCTGCCAGTATATCGTGCTCAGGTGTGAGCCGAGGAATGTTGGCCACCGCGTCTGTTCTTTTCATCTCCGCTTGACCTTTGCTTGAAGCTTGGCCCCCACCCTCAATTCAACGCCTCTGGTGATCGTTTCTGGAATAGTGAGTAAGCGTCCAGACATCTGTCGGACCATCCGATCGCTTATTCTTTAGGGAGTCTCACCACAATGGAACCGTCACGGCACGAAGCGTAGGGTGCGGATCAGGGTTAGATAGACCTTTGCACTAATTAGCTGCACAATGATTGGACGTTGTAAATGGTGAGCCCCGCAGTGCATCGTAGGAGATCATCGTCAACAGCTTGCATGAGCTCCCCTCACAACATGGCGCTTTTTGCACGGCACCTACTTTTTAGGTGCAGATTCAGTACCCACTCTCGTCAGTCTTTCGGTGCGAGAGGGACCTCAGTGAAGAAAAGGACTTCCAATAGTCATCCTCTGAGAGTGTATGTGCGTAAGCGTTACAAAAGGCACCTGAAGGAACATCCGAGAAATTTCAGCGTGGCAGGGTGAAACAAACACTGACCTCGGCTTGGGCACGAGGCTTCTGCCTGAGGTGGGAGGCCGAAAAATGGTTGACGAGAAGCTTATGCAATTACAGGGCTAATGGCAGGCTGCAGCAGAAAGTTCTCCCGTTATCTCCGTGTCTTCGCGAAGGATTCGTCATCGGTTTGAGCCATGGGCGGTCTCATCTACATCCCTCGTTATCGATATCTGCAAACGGGAAGCGCAGGGCCACATTGGCTTCGTTCTATGGCGTTCTCGAACACCTCCACAGCGCCGGAGTCGTAAGTGCTAAACAAACGACCTTCAGGGCGTCGCGCTCTTGACCGAACGGTAAAGAATGCAGAATAATCCTGTTCATTTCCCTCTTGAACTGTATTTCCTAGATCACTATCCCGCAATTGGCTGGTCATCTTTACTTCGAGAGGGTTGTCTTTCCGCCACAATACTCCCACTAGCGTTCGATTCGAGAATGTAACGCCCAGCACCTGTGATCTCCGAAAGAAACCTAGCTAGTCATCCTCGACGCCAAAGCCGGATTTTTATCATAATGGTTGATTTTGGGTTCTCGATATAGGAAGGCGTTTCCAGGGCCGGAAATGGTGGTCAAGTAGCTTTTTAATGATGGCATTCAGGGATTGCAGGAGCCAAAATGGAGGGTTCAATAGTCATTGATATCATCTGTACGGTATTACTTGCCACTGTGCCATGGGAATCCAGACCTCCGGCTTGCTGAATTGCATTCTACAGGCTGTAACCTCAGGGTAGCATTGCAGAATCTTTTGCTTCTTCCTTTTCAATTTGTATCTTTTCGCTTAGAGGGCAGCAGCCCATTTCCGGAAAATCTCGTTCGACACTCACTCTATGGACTTGATGGGGAATTTTGGTGCAACTTGGGAAGTTCAGTGCGGACATCACTCCCTTTTGCTCATAAAAGGAGCTTTCACCCTCCTCTCTTTCGCTGTTTACTAGTAAAAATACTGCTCTTTGTCCTCTAATACCACTTGAATCAGATCTGACCTAGCTTCTATCGCACAGTCGCCCAGCATGTCTGGCCTCTTCCTACTAGCCATCATGGTAGTGCCCAATGTCATAGCATTCCCATGGGTGGCCGGCATGTCCGGCGTCAGATCTGTCTCTGAGATTGAAGCTCAACTTGCCAAACGTCAAAGCACCTGCCCATTTAATGCGAACCACGTACCGGCTGCCCCAGCCACGTCGAAGTTCCCTTATGCAGGTGCCATCAACGGACTCCCCAGTACCCGTCCTGGGAACTTCCAAGTGCCCGCTAACGGAGATACTGCCCATGCATTTGTGGCTCCGGGTCCCAACGATATTCGAGGACCCTGTCCTGGATTGAACACTGCAGCAAACCACAATGTCCGTCTTTAGGCCCCGTCAGCTTGATGGTATTTTCACTGACCTATGAATAGTTCATCAGCCACGACGGTGTCACAACTTTCACAGAGCTACTCGATGCGCAGCAAAACATATACAATGTCGGCTATGATCTTGCGGTCTTGCTAGCAGTCCTTGGCGTTGGCCTAGACGGAGACCCGATTACAGAGAAGATGTCCATCGGATGTGATGCCACAAGTCGAACGTCATTGACCGGTTCGCTTCTTGGCGCTGAAGGCGGTTTGGATAGTCACAACGCGCGTATACCTTACTCCTGAGTTCCTATATCTTCACACTAATGTTAAAGACAGAAATTTGAAGGAGACGCATCTCTAACACGTGCCGATTTCTTCTTCGGTGACGACCACACATTCAACGAAACCTACTTCGCCGAGTTGACAGCGCTCGCCTACAAGGGAGGCGACAAAACCGATGTCATCAACAGCTACTCATTCAATCAAACCGTTGTAGCCCAACACCAATTCAACCGCTATCAGAACTCAAAGGCCACGAATCCCAACTTCTTTTTCGGACCCAAGGCCATCCTGCTCTACGGCGCTGCATCCTTCCTCTACGAGCTCTTCCCTTCCCATGGTCCTGATGGGGCACCCGGCTTCCTCGACCTCGGCTCCTTCTACGGCACCACTAATCCCAACGCAAACGGCAATGTCGTGTTCAACAACACGGAGCACGTCCCCATCAACCCCACCGGTGGACCAGGATGGTTCAGTCGCACCAACCCATACAATATCAGCGCTCTTGTTCTTCAAGTCGTCGATCTGTACACTGCACACCCCGTCCTCTTCGGCGGCAATGTTGGAGTGGGGAATTTTGACGCACTCAACTTCGGTGCCATCTCCAAAGGCCAGTTAAGTCTCAGTCCACAAGATGTAACGTGCCTGCTCTACCAACTTGCGACGGACGATGTACCGGATAGCTTAAGTTCGCTTCTGACCTTGCCGAGTGAGATTTTGAATTTTACTACTTCCAAGCTCAATCCAATCTTCGAGAACAGCGGGTGCACGCTGGCCTCGCCTTTGTAGGCGCTCGGAATTTGCAACGGCTGAGGCGAAGGAGGGAAAGCAAAGGTTGCGTGCGTTGCAGGTTTTTGTATTACAGATTGTTACATAACGAATGTTTGTGTCAGGGGAAGACGCATTAGTAGTTAAGCTAAATAAATAGGGTGCCATTACATATACACCCCTTTTCGATACATGTGTACACCCCGTCTTATATCCGGGTGCTGTATCCAGTCTGGGTGGGCTGATTGAGCTCGGCGCAGTCTCGGAGTGCTTTAAAGGCCGTATGTCTTGCTATCTGCATAGTGCGTCACTGGTGAACAGACCAGCCCTTCGGGCGTACTGGAGAGCGTGGATCTTAAATCTAGCCTCACGGGGCTCCTTCGGCCCGGAATGGCGTCAATACCTTGGCCTTGCAAGGCCGGATCTAGCCAGGATCAACGCGGATATTTAGGCCATTCTCGCAGTGCATCAAGTCTCTGGGGCTTGACTCTTTTGGGACATTCTCACAGTCGGTTCAGAGGATGAAGAGCTTGCCATTTGTTCCCAGCCCTAAGGCGGTCGAAGATATCAGGAAAGGGAGATTCACCATTGGCGAGGAGACCTGATGAGATAAATGTAAACGTGTAGATCTAAGTGCCCCAATAGATGACATTCATGGTTTCCAGGAGGCCACGGTTAGTGTCCTGAAGGAGACAATGTTTGTTTGAAATTGGGCGCAGGAGAGGTGGACTTTTGCGAAAGTCCTTGCGGGTGAGAATTGAAAGGCTTTCATTTGGGAGAGATGATGAGAGAAAATCAAGGGAGGAAAAGTTTTGGAGGTGGAACGGAGAGAAATTGTAGAGAAAAGGGGATGAGTGAGCTGGACACGGGACTCGCTGATCAGAAAGGAGATTGTAGGAAAAGCGGTGCAGAGAGACGGTCAACCTCGACTCCTCAAGCCTTCTAAATCTGTGGAAATCACTCCTATATACACTTAGCTGCAACCCATAATGCTTCGTATTCCTTTCAGCAGCATCTTGAGCAATTGAGCTGGAATAGGCGAAGATCCGCTGCCTATCCTGCTTGTGCAATGTTTTCCCCATGGCGCTTGGAAAATCACCGATTCGTCTTTTCGAGGAACTATGCTGCTGACGATGGAGCAGCCTTGGGTATGCTCTCCTTTGCACCGACTATCTGTGTACCAAAAGATACTCAGTCGGTTTCTGGGTAAGAATCTACCTAGTCTGGAGGAAAGTCGTTGAATCTATGGCCCGGACAGTGCAGACGTGAGACCGTTCCTTCAGAGGGGCAAAACCCGCACAGAGAGAGAATACTGTGCGCGAAACTCGAAGTAAGGTCCGATGTTCCGCCGTTGCAGCTACCAGATATCTTGCTCTGCAAGCTTATCAGGTCGCACCAGTCTTGAAGGGTCGGGCGGACAGAAAAGGGAACCGCATCCGGGCAGGAGAATCCCCATCAAACTTGCGGTATTGAGAGGAGACATAAGGTTTCTACCTAGTGATACTCACTACAGGTCAATCCCGCCTTAGCATCGCTTTAGCAGCGATACTCTAGCCCTATATTGCAAAGGCCTTTTCCAAATGTTCGCCGGCTTCCAATCTGACGTCCTGGCCCCGATGATGCGCACTTGTCCGTCCGTCCTCGGAGCTACTGCCGCTTGATATCGTAGTCCCTTTGCACTCGTTCTTGACACAAGGTCAGTAGAGTGTGCACAAAGGGTTGTGAGACTTACGCCGCTTTTCGGATTTGTCGCAGCCATTTGACGCCGAAGAAATGGCTTGGTAGACACACTGCCCAAGTTTTACCCTGTCTCTCAATATGGTCTGCGCATCGGAACATGCCACTTGTTCACGTATTCCTTTGCAGAGGTCGACAGATGTGATGCTCGTTCAGATTCGGCTAACATGTAATAGTTAATGGAGTATCGCAAACAGGCTCGATCCAGGAATTCTGAGAGGTCACTTTGTCGATATGAATGAGCAGCAACAGCGAAGACCTGAGGACACGAATACGCGCTTTTAACGACGCGACGATCCATTTTCGTAGCGCCACTAAGAATACTCGCAGGACGACAGACGACAACTAAGGCACCAACAATCGCACTAGCAGGATGACATTCATTGACAGCGATGGCGTCGACATGTGTATTACTTTAAGTGGCTAGACCTGACGATTGAAAGTCTGAGCTCAACGTATCATGAGTGAGAGCGACTGTACCCGAAAGCGCGCCAATCCGATACGAAGCACTAAACTTGCAGCCTTTCCTCATTAGGAGTCGCTAAAAGATCAGTCCCGCTTACGTTTCGGAGACGTCCGGTCGTCCTATACACGGTGCTATTTAAATGCCGTTAAGGAAGATGTCCTAACCTACCTTGGATTGCCCTGATCTTTGGTGTATGCCGTTGTGAAAAGTATGAATTATGGAGGTCCTCGGAGCCAATTGTGTGTGTTTTTCATGATAGAGTCGGGGTCGTAGCTGAGGGTGAAAATCAGAGAGGATCAAGTGAGCGAATGGTATTCATGAGGGACGCTATGAGTGGCCAGCTAGCGGACATCATATCTCGTACATTCACCGTCATGGTTGTAGACGCAGCGCCAGCAACTCTGAACGGCCATCGGCTTGAAGCTTGACGGAGACAGGGAGGTTGGCATACAAAATAGGATCCGGCTGAATAAATGGCTCCTGCTGCACTCCATCGTCTTGGGTGAAAGATGGAGGATTGAGGATCAACATGGAGTCTGAAAGATGATGCCGTGGACGCGCTTTCGCATCCGAGAGGAAAACCGACTTTATTAATCCGTTAAGGAGGAGCATGATGTCTTGAGTCTTGGCAGAAAATAGCAGAATGGATGGCGATGCGTTGAGTGGTTCTCAGAGGAAGGTCCTGGCGACAAGAGTCCAGCGTTCAAGCGAGACTAGCGCTATCTCAAACCCAACGCCTAGGTTGTGTTGTTGCCTGCCACCATTCCGTCTTTCTGCCTTCTTTTCCTCCTCAATATGGGACTTTGAATAGAGTAAGTGAATATGACTAGCTACTCTCCTACCTGATCGTATTCCTGCAACAAGACTATCATTTTGCCATCCCTCACCCAAAACATCTGTGCATGTCGCTAGGTGATTCGAAACTGTAGTCTGTCTTCTCTCTCTTCTTCTAGACGAGGACTCCAATTACGTCTAGATTGCAAAGCAGTCAATAGAACACAAAATCAATGCCGCCCCAATATTTCCGAGTGAAGGCTTCATTACAAAGACAGGACGCAGCACTACCGAGTTCTGGGCAAGTTCATCGAATGTTCTAGAGCGGACGCCATGAAACCGTAAGCTGGGCCTCAGAGATGAGCTTTATCTCAAGGACTCTGTCACCAACATACTCCCGAAGAAAGCTTTCGCCTTTCTGTACGCAAGCACTCATGGAACAGTCCCTCTCAATTGCGGGTCCCCCACTCTGCCATTCACTCCGTAAAGACCTGGTACGCCTGTCGTACCTTCCACAGACTTCCGAGATCCCGACCATCCTCCGTCACCACACTGACCGCCTTCCAAGCCTCCGAGGCCTTGGAGTGGCGTTTCATCTGGAACTCCTTATCCATGCCGCCGATGATGTCCTTGGGGCCCTTGCAGTCATACAGGATGCCGTCGAAGTCCGCGCGGGCCGGTGCGATGCGCAGATCCAGACGGCTCTTTTTCATGCTTTGCAACACCTAAGGGGGACGAGAAGTCAGCATTATGAGTGGAGAAGGTGACTCAAGCGAGAGTCTTACCTCTCCAACTTTAACGACTGGGCCACCGTCCGGGTGGTATGTTACGCAGAGCCTGTCACCTACTTTGACCGCGCCATATCTGACCAGCAAATCAAGCTTGTGCTTGCTTGGAGCTCCATTTAGACCATCTTCGCTGATGCTGTTTTTGATCATCCACTCTCGGTCGTAAGCTTTGCCGTTGGTGGCAGATAAGATCTGGACGGGTAAGGTTTCTGGAATGTTCGCAGGTGTCCCAGACGTGCTAAGCTGAGAAGAGGAGGTATTCGCGTCTGATTGATGTAGTCCCTCAGAAGCCGGCTGAGGTCCATCCATTTCAACGTCTTGGTCGTTGCTAGTTTTGCTGGCCTGGGTAACGGTGGAATGAGCTGAGGTGGATTGTGTCTGAGAAGCCTCTCCGGGGTTTCGTGGCAGACTTTCAAAGAGCATTACGCCGTTGTCAGGATTGATCCGACAAGAAAGAATTTTTCGGTTATTATCAATAAACAAAAGGTTGTCCGTTGGAGCAATGGCTTGAGCGGCTTCCCTGATCTTGTCCAGAGTCATGAGCTCGTGCTGTGGAAGGAAAGTGACGTGAACCTCCGTCAAAGGTAGTGAAGTTACTGGTAGTGTCATTGCCCCAAGGAGTGCTTTGCCATGCCATTGACCAATTCTGCGTGACAGAATGTGTCCGTCGTCCTCAATCACCAATAGGTTCTCTATGAGAGTGACCTCCTGAGAACTTGTTTCTCCGTCCATGTCCAGGGTGAGCGACCAGTTCTGCAACACGCAACTGACTTGTAGTTGGTTGGTAACCTGAGTGAAGACCAGTGAATGTATCCAAACCAAATTTAAGCGCGGTCCGGTGGGAGCAGCCGTAGAGTTGTGATAGGAACTCTTGCGCTAGTGGGGATTTGAATAGGGACACGATGGATACTGCAGCTTGCGTGGCGTCAGAGAGTGTATCCTTAAGCGTGTCGAATACTACTCACCTCAGTATTGTCGTTCCTTGCGGTCGAGCTGCTAGAAGGAGCGCCATCTTCGATGGTAGCATCATTAGACTGAAGTTACTTGTTCACATCCATCCTTCGATCTGCAACTTGAAACTTTTAGCAGTGTTAACATGTACAAATGTCGTATTGTGCCCAAAGTTCTACCTTCCTGAGAGACAAAGTTCCCTGCGAACCACTCGATCCCGCAGAGAACTTTGCGCAGGATACCATCGATCTTGCAAAGCGCATCACCCTGTCGAATCATAGTAATCCAGTGCGATGTGCACGACCTTGACAGGTCATTTTGGATAACAAGTCCGCCGAGATCGGGGCCTTGGAGATGGCAGGACAGGGAGAGGAGAGTAACGACCAAGATAGCATCAGGGCACCCCGCAACTAGTAGTCTATCTAACTCGATGAATTCGCCCTCGCAGATCTCATCGACGACGTCAAGCTCCGCCTCTATTTATCCTCTCTGCCATCTTTTCTATATTTATATTACGGAATGGGAAGTCCAGGAAAATCCAGATCTCGGACTGTTGGAATATATGAAGGATTGATTGATTAGTAGCTATGAGAGTGCTGAGAGAAGGCTACTTATACCCCCATTTGCCACCTGATTGCCACCATAAAGGGTAGCTACAACACAGGTGCTGCAGCAAATCTCAACACGGACCGTGTGCTGTTGCCGAACAACGAAGGTCTCTGCGCTTTCCGTTCGATCAAGCGTCTTACTCCAGTATCATCCGCCGCGCTTTCCCAGGTAACGTCCCCGTTGTACAGCCTCTTTACGCCACACTCGCAACGTCCGTAAGACATGGTAGGACCCAGTAGTCAGCAAACCAGATGAGGCCAGGTCTTTGCTGACACGCCAAAGTGGCACGGAACTCGTCCACAAATCAAGTATCTTTTAAATTGCTGACCGTGCTTCGGGCTCATTTGCGCCAGTAGATGCAATCTCCCAAGCTCTAATTTTCAAACACATCAGGTCTATGATCGAACAACCTAATCGTATTCAGCCCAGCAGCAGGAACAGTATCAGTCATACGTACGTGAAGACAATCCTTGAGCTTTGTATGCGAACACGGATCGAGACGGCTGCATGAACGCTCACGTCTCAGGACACGAGCACCGTTTTTCTTCCGCCCATCCGATCAGCTGCCGGCCATGGAAGTAGTGGATGAGACCCGCTTCATTACGACAAAGCCGAAGTTCAAATTTGCACGAAATCTCCGCCATGTGAAAGGATGCGGTTCGATAGGTTGGATGGTGGGGGACAGCTCTTCATGAGGATCTCATTTTACGAAAAGCTTCATTCCGGCACGATTCCAGCCCGTTGAACAAGCCCCGAGCTCCTCCACTTGGTTTCAGCAGGGTGAGTGACTGACTCGCCTGAGAGAAGATGATCCGCTGACATCGCTGATATTGTAGGGCTGCGCACCAAAAGTCCTTGATCTCGATGCAATATTATAGGTATTTGTGGGCTCAGCTGGAGAGCATCGGGAAGGTCGGCACTGGGTCAGTGCTCCTACCCGCGGGCCACTCCGTCGATACGACTCTATGAGTCATCGACCATATCCTGCCTCGTCACTTATGTAATCGAACATGGTGAATCTTTTGTGGTCGTATTTTAGTGAAGAGGCAATCATCAAAGAAGTGGGTCTCTGAAAGAGGTTGGCCTCTAACATCCGCAACGTGCTAAGGACTGAAAGACTGATGCAACGAGAGCTAAGTAGGTACTGAAGGTTGAAAATAATCGTGCCATGAAATTACATTGCTATCTTGGTAAAACAAGGTAAGTGCGTGGTACGATTATATTATTCCACCCTGCTTGAGCGTTGGTTCACGGACGAGCCCACAGTATCGTCTCGACCCCCAAGCAGAATCAAATCATTCAAGAAGGGCAACTCCATGCCCAGCTGTGTGTGTCTGTTTTCCACTCAGAGTGGGGCTTAAACGCCATTTGAGCTTAACCCTCTAGCTGGGAGCCCCCCCCCACTCGGCTACCCAAGTACCTAGTCAGCAAAGAGGAATGGTATGAGTACGGCATCCGGCATCCACACAGTGTCGCAACATGTGGTGGCTCAGTGGTGTTGACTGATCCCAAGTCTGATTCCGGGAAACCCGGACAGGAAGTCCCTGGAAATCCCACAGGGTTCAAAGGGGGGCCAAAGCTCAGGCTTTAAGCGTTGTCATTTTGGGGGCGCTTAGCCACCAAGCCTAAATTTGGGATCGCCCGGTCCAGGTTGCCGGGCCCCGGACTCCATTTGGGGGGGCCGATGTCTACAGTCTAAGCAACCCTCTCGGGCGGGCCCGGCGGAGGCTTATCCGTACCATGGGTGCACATCAAGATGTGTCCTTAGCGTGAAGATTGGAGAAGAGGAGCTTATGTTTGTAGCGCTCCCCGGCACCAAGACTCCGCCAATACCGAAATCATGATAATTATCGACAGAAATGAAAAGAAGGCCTGTGACCTACGTTAGGAAAGCGCATTCAAAATCACTACTGTAAGTGCTCGAGAACGGACCACATGTGCCCACTTTCATTACGTTCACGTGTTACGCCATGGCAATAAGTCAACCAAGTCCGAGGAAAAGGAATTGGTAAGTGAGCATGGGTGTACATGTTTCGTATGCAAGCCCATGCAAGCCATATGCGCTTGGGGCCCCTTGCTTTGTTTTCCCTATTACCTGCAGAATGCGATCATCCAACCCCCCCTTTTGATGTCCAATCATCCCCCATTTCACTCACACTTTCGACATAACTTCAAAACCCCTTCCTTTTCACCGTAGTTGACGTGACTCCAGACAATCCTTTGCATTTTCCTTCCTTTGCGTGCAACATTCTTTCCTTATGACTTGGGATGGCCTCCGAACCCGATGATTACCAGACTATCAGCGACAATTGTCCAGGGTACATGGTCTTGATCTCGGAGGGTATAATCTGCACTCGCTGCGCAGGGGAGAAACGTCACAGGCCGAATGATTGCCCGAAACCTACAACTGCTGCGGATCTAGCCACAGAGACCTTTTTGGAGGGAGATGCAACTGGGGACGACAATGCAGACCCGGGGATGGAGTCTCTCTCGGATACGAGTAGTATATTTTCGGAGTCGACCGCTCGCTCGGAGAGCTCAGAGATGCAAGTGACAGATGCGCATCAGTCGGACCAAGGTGGTAGCCACCAGCAAGACACCCATCTACCAAGCCGCGGCTTCGCACGCCCCGATGGCAGCCACACAGATAGTGAGCCTGACCGCACCAGCCCTTCGCCGCCAAATCGTCGAGCCGAATTCAGAGTCCCCAAAGTCCCCTTGAACGAACCCAGCCGAGCCCCCAAGATCTTCGTTAAAGCCAACCGTCAAACACCCAATACAGCTACCACCCACAAGTCCGGACTTGCCAACACCACTGGAAAATTTGATTACGACAATACAACATGTCCCAGCTCCTTTGGATTCGGACGACTCCCTTCAGAAGCCATGGGCTGAGCAGAAAGACGGAGCATACAGTGGCGCTGAGCATTTCGGTACGTATCCGATGGGAGTTTTGCCCGTGCTCCGTGAACCGCTACTTGTTCAAAGCCGGCTCTAACCTGAAGCTCTGCAGGATCGTACGATGAGATACAGGCTGCCGTTGCGGAGACTAGAGAGGCTGTCAGGAGGTACATTTGTCCCAGCACTTACGCGAGTGTCGAAATATGATTCATTCATTGCCTTGGGTGGATAGCAAGCGTCGTATTATCATTCCTTGCCCTGGGTGGATTGCAAGCGTTGAGTTATATTCCTTGCCCTTGGTGAATTGCATGCGTCGAAATTATGATTCCATACCCTGGGTGGATAGCAAGCGTCCAATTATATTCGTTGACCAGGGTGGATAGCGCTCGTTACTCGATTCAGTTACATAGTCATGTTACTCTGATTTTGCGGCTCTGTGTTAGTAGCTCAATGTTTTGACGCGTTCGCGACATCTTTAGCATTTCAGGATCTTTGCGGTCGTGGTGGTGCTTCCAAACAATAGGCTTTCGTTGCTAACGAACCTTACACTTGGGACTCCTCACCCTCGTTGAGCGGGTTTTCGCGTCTCCAATCCTTTTCCCGGACCCATCGAGTCATTGGTTTGCATGTCCAGCATAACAATCAACGCAACGGATGCATTCGACTAGTTCATGTCCCGAAGCTTCCCAGGCCTTCAAGTGAGCTCTTACCCGTCAAACGATACCTGCAAAGAGAGCCGGAATTGGAAGAGGTGGTCCGAGATTTGGAATGAAAACAGCGCCCATCACTTCCAAGGCCAGCAGATTGCACGCCTAACAAACAGCTGACATGAACTCTTCCAAACCCCCTGACGTCTTCGCGATTAAGCTTTTCTCCCTTTCTCCGAGGCGACTACCAAGCAGCGCCTCAAATTCCACCGTCCAGGCTCGCATTTGAATTCGATACGGAGGAGATTGATGGCCTCTTCACTAAGGCACAGGATTGTCGACCCTCCGCCATTCCTAACGGCCATCGCCTGCGCTGTTTTCTCGGGTGGACTTGATGCTTGCATTTTCCACGTGGCTAGTACTCAATAAGTGCTCGAATGGCATCAAGCGCAATGATCTGCTCATGGTATTCGTCCTTCCCATTGGTGGTTCGGTACGGAAGAGCAAGCGCTGCCGTTTTGGCTGAAGGGCCATGGTGATACGAGGTGAAGACTGCTAAGCCGAGGCCGTGTGTGGAACTCGATTGGACGGCAAATATGGTTGAGGGGTAGGGGTAGGATTGAGTTTTAAGCCGGCGTGGCATTCCAAATTGTGCAGGGCCAGGCTCGACATGCGTGCGCAGGGATGCGAAATACTCGCATGCAGCCTTGTTATAGGGCTGCATACTTCCCTTTCCCGGCTCAGCGGATCAAACATATGGCCTCCCAGGGTTATCATACGCCTCCCCAGCAGACCCTGTAAAATTAGCTCGCAACCATGTCCAGCTACAATTGGCAAACCCCAGTCGATATCCTTTTCAAGCCTTAATCTAACTGAAGGGACCTCGCAGTGACATGAAGTCAGCAGCAGAGCTTCCGAGCACGTTTCACACTCAAATTTTTACCATCAATCCCTGCGGCAACGGTCATATCCTTTTGCATCTCAGTCATAGTCTCCGAGTCAGTCTCTGCTCGACGTCTCATCCAGCGGCGGGCTCACAGAACGGTGCTTGCCTGTCATAAGAACCAAGCATATTGGCACCATAAGATGATTCACAGGGGTATTCAAAAGGCAACCTACGGCTGAATATCCCTGTCCAGAACGAATTGTCCATGCGAATCGAACCTAACAAAAGACATGGCGTTTGAGATCATCCAGGCTCTGTGCTCGACTGGACATGCACCTCAAACAGGGCATGAAGAGCTCTTCTGTCAAATTTGGCTGGTCGCTGCCTTTGAACCAATGCGTTTCCTGTAGAGTATGCCCCACTGTCTCCCAAATTTTGGCCCATCGATTTGTCTTGTGCGAGCTGTCACGTTCTCGCGTACCTGCAGTACCAGATTGCGATGATTGCTCGTTTGCATGTGCTGTCTCCCATTTGCTCTTTGCAGTTTGTCCCCGTTGCTGGCTTTGCGTAGATGTCAATTTTTGGTCAGTCTAGCAAACAAAGTTGGGTTATTTCAAACAGCTCTCTCTTGTGTGAGATTCGCTCTTTTCAGTAGAAGAAAAGACCTTCAGATCTGTCCCGGGACATCTATTCTCAACTTACGTCTACCGCGGTGATCTATTAACCGGATCTAAATGACATGCGCTGAACAGCGCTCCGGAGAGCGGTGACGTCAAAATCAAGCCATGGGGAGTTCCTTGGCTCGTATCAAGACCATTGACGTAGACGAAGGCCTCTTCCCCATTCGACTCGACCTTGGGAACCCAAGCATCCAGGAGAGCGTTCAGTTGTGGGCAAACTACTTTGCGATGCAATTGCACAAGCGGGATCTGGTTCTCTACCTCTATAACATGGCTTTCGAGGCTTTTCCTCCGAACGGGTCTGATCAAACAGACAAAGAGATAAGCGATCCCGAGGGAAAGAAGTTGGTGCAGGTCATTCGATGCGCATTGAACCTTTCAACCTTCAACGAAATCGAATCCGACATTGCCACAGATTCTAGTAAGTTGCTGATATCATGCAAGAAGCTTGAGAGCAGTCAAATGCAAACGGGCTGATTCAAACTCTGGGCGGGAAACGAGACCAAACCACGGAAGAAGGCCACTCGATTCCAGAGGACCCACAAAGACAACTGTCTACTTTGCGTATCCGACCTTTTGAACTCTTTGGCATCTAGGACCCAAAGGAAAGAGGCATATGAGAACACATTACCTATCATTCAGGCTCTCGATATCATTCTCGGCCACTACGGAAAGTTATCCTTAGAAATCGCGACGCCGAAACGTGGCAAATGTTTCCCCCAGGAACCAACAAACCTCAACAGATTCCCGCTACAGAGTCCCAGGGATACCCCGAGTTATCTGCAAGGCGTCCGAGGCTTCTTCGCCAGTCCTCGAGGTACCACGGGTCGCACATTGGTCAACTGTAACGCTTGTTGTGGCGCTTTCTACAAATCCGGACCTCTCGAGCACCTTTTCGCCATGTCCATCCCCTCTAATCGGAGTCCCTCTCCAGAGCACTTCAAGAGGCTTGTGAAAGCCATTCAAGGTCTGCGAGTTGAATCCAACCACCTGAAAGACGACAAGGGCAACCAAGTGCGGTTGCTTCAGACCATGTTTGGGCTTGCACGTCCTTATGATGGGCCCAAAGATGTCGAACTCTATCACAAGGAAGACGAACAGGCTTACACCGTCGCGACCTACTGGGCGAAAAAGAGCACTTCTCTCCGACATCGGCTTTTGAAGTTTATGACATTTTATAGGATACGAGCCGCCCATTCGAAACTTCGCATACCCTGTGGTTAATGTGGGAGATAAAATCCATCCGACCTTCTTGCGAGACGCATGTGTGCACCATAGTTCCGGGTTAGATGGTTAAAAGGAAACTTGACTCTACCCAAATCGCCGACATGATTGAATACGCCAGACGTGCGTCTGAGGAGACCGGAAGGTCCATCAACGCAGACGCCTTCAGAGTTCCTGGCCCAGATGACAATAGTGATACACTTGTAAATGGTCCCTGTATTTGGTTATGATTTTGTTCAGAGGCTGACTTCAGCAGATATCTTTCGGGATTTCCTTAGTTTCCGGCATGGTCACTGTTCAAGGTCGTCTCTTGGAACAGCCAGCAGTCAGCTACCAGAAAGATTCCACGGCCCGTGTAATTGACGAAAAAGGTCGCTGGAATCTTAGAGGCGTGTCAAAAGTGTTCAAACCAGGGCAGTTGGAGAAGTGGGGTATTCTGAGAATTACCCGAGATGAAAAGGATTTGAGGTACGTACTTTTTGAAGTAAATTCTTCCTTCTTGGTAGCATATTAGGGCCACAATCCAGGTTTGGTAGCAGAAAGTTCTTTCACTCCTTCGGAGTTGTCTTGTTACTTAGGTGACTTGCCACGTTTCGGCAGCGAAAGGATGTCTCTGCTCTTCAGACGTTTCTCGGTCTGTTACCCAAAGAGAGCTACACTAACCCCGAGATCTGCGTAGGGGCGAGCAAAGCACTTTCGACGAAAGCTTTCGCAGTTTTCTTGCCACCCTTAGAAACTACCTTTGCGGAAACAAACTCGATAAATCAGTCCATTTGGGGCGGCAGACGATCTATGAAGGGCACGAAGATGCTATTAACCGGGAGTTCGACCGCTGTGTGGAGCAGGATATCTGCTTTCTCATAATCGTCTTGCCCGACAGTGACGCAAGTACATACAACCACATTGAGAAAGATAGGCGTCATCAAATGCGGGACCAACACTGTATGTGTCTTGGGTGAGCAGAGGAAGTTCTACAAAGGATCCCAAGGCGAATCGGTATTTGCCAACGTTGCTTTGAAAATCAACCTCAAGCTCGGAGGGATCAATCACATCCTTGAAAATCAAAGACCGCTCTACGAAAACACTATGGTCATCGGTATAGATGTGACACACCCGTCCCCAGGTCCAGCCAAACGGACAGCACTGAGTGTGGCAGCCATGGTAGCCAATGTTGACAACGAGGTAACCCTTTCCCGTTCTCACTTATCTCCCAGGTGCAAGAAAGGGCTAATGTAGAGAAAAACCAGCTCGCACAGTGGCCGATACATCTTCGGATCAACACGGCTGGTAAAGAAATGGTCGACCTGCTGGGATCGATGCGTACGACTCGCCTGGAACTATGGGAAAGTGACCACGCCAATTCGCTTCCCGACAATCTTCTGATCTATCGTGACGGCGTTTCGGAGAGTCAGTATAAGACAGTACTCGAAAAAGAATTGGGAAGAATAAGAAACACCTGCCAGGTCAAGTACAGAGGCAGAGATCCTCCCAAGATCACGCTCATTATCGTTGGCAAACGTCATCACACCCGAATCTTCAGAAAGACCGTGGCAGGAAACTGTACAAATCTTGAATTTGGCACGTAGGGATACCTGGAAATCGAGGAATTAAGTCCTTCGCTGTGTCCTAGAAGAAAGAGATCGTCCATGCATATTTCCCCTCCCCCTCAACGTTCCTACATTTACTGACAGAACGTGGCTAATTGCAACGGATCTTCAGAGTTGTCGACACCGGTGTTACCGACGCCCGCAACTGGGACTTCTTTCTTCAATCACACCACGCACTCCTAGGCACAGCGTGCCCTGCTCATTACTTCGTCTTGCATAACGCAATCTTCACAAAAGAGTTCGTCGGCGCAACTGTCAAGATTTCGGGTTATTTGCACAAGTTAGCCTACGAAATGTGTTATCTATTTGGACGATCGACGGGTCCGGTCAACATACCACCACCGGTCTACTACGCGGATCTCGCGCGCGAGAGAAGTCGCTGCTACGGGGATTGCGACGATGACATCTCCGACACCAGCTCAACGATAGGAGATGACGGCGGCAAGCCTTAAGAAAGTCGAGCCGAGGCACAATCGGCAAGTTGAGGCCATGGGTCCGGAAGCCAGATACCGAATCGACCGGCACCAAGTAAGCAAGGACCAAGCAATCAAAGACCGAACGCGTAGGGTACGCCAGGGTTCAGTAAATACACCCCGAATAAACCAGGGCCTGGCTCCACGGCACCCGGCAGAAAGGGAGATGCGTTGAAGACAAATCTGCCACCTACAGAGGCAAAAACGCCAGATTTAACGGCTAGTTTGACAAAGAAGGAGAAGGCCAAGTTGTTTGAGGAAAGAATGGCCGCTAGCCAGAAAGCAGCAACGGGGGGGTCGTCGAAGGCGGAAGGAAAGGAAGCAGAAGTCAAAACGGAAGCCAAACAGGGAGGAAAAGCGGAAGAGAAGCTTCCAAAAGGAAAAGCTGGAGGCAAGGTGAAAGAAAAGGGACCCAAAGAACGACTCGCACAGTCGAAAGCCAAAGGGAAGAAGCCGGGACCGAAGTCGGAAGCGCAGAAACCAGGAACACCGGCAGAAATGAAAAAGCCGAAAAGGAAAGATAAGGTGGAGATCAATTTTCCGCCAAGGGACAAGATGTTCTACATCTGACATGGATCCATCGAGAGGCCTCGCTGGATTGCGAGCCCGGAGGATTATAATGTTGTCAGCTGCACGAAATTTATGTGATTTGGTGATGCTCCAACGTTAATGAGGGGATGGTAAGTAGCTTGCTTTATTTCAAGGAAATCGCAGCGCGGATAGAGGATGACTTGATGAATATGAAATGTCGAATAATGACCGAATTTCACTCCAGGGAAGTGTGAGACCAGCAAGGGGTCGAAGTTGACATCTGCGGTAGCGAAAATGAATATTTCTCTCTAATTACCATGAACAAGTGCTGATCGTAGATTTCTAATGAAACGACAACTAATGGAATCTTTGCAGGTGTTGGTAATGTAAGGGATACTAGCGCCATCGGATAATCACTTCCCCCTTCTGGGCTCCTTGGCTGGACGACTGTCAATTTCCTGCGTTGATGGCTTTTATCTAGGAATCCAGTGGGAAGGCAGGATGGTGTCTCTTATGCATCGTGAAAATCACACTCGGCGGTATTCCGAATGCGCTGGTTTCGATTTTCATGCATCGACTAATTATTCTCTGACCCATTGAAGAGAGCGGCCATTCGCGGGACGAATGCTTCCGATCAACAATGGGCGCGCGACCCTAACAGAGCCGCTATGTTGTGTCAGGTCGCACTCTCAGGGCTTCACCAATCGGCAAGTATCACATCATGAGTCTCTCCGATTCATACTGATCTACAGTCGGTCTAGTATTCGATCTGGAAGCTAATCTGATCTTGGATCTATTGAACTAGGTCTTCCCGGCGATTGCTGCTTTAACCTTTGGTCACTTTGTCCCTCAACTCTGATCCAGATGCCGGAACCTTGACGAGTATAGCGGCTGATGAGTAATGCCACTCCAGACTCGGCTCATTACCGTATGCCATGTGAACCATAGCCAGCTCGCGCGGTCCTGGCTCGTTGAACCAGACGATACCCTTGTACCACTCCGAAAGCCATTTCGACTTAACAATCTGAACCCCCAGTCAGCATTTTCATGTTAGGTTGATTGTCCAGTCGACATACCATCGTTGCTGAACCTTCGTCCTCACAGCCACCGACGTCACTTAGAATCACGCCGTGGAGTTTAGCACCAACCAACTCGGCGCCTTGGAGCTGTTTTCGCAATTTGCGGTCATCTTCGTCCGGCATACCTTTCATCACTGGCCGTACCTCGACATCTAGTCCCAAGTGGTAAAATGTCGAGTAGAAGACGGCGTCGATACCTTTGAGAGCATACGGGAGACGGTTGCGGTGATTATCGTTTGTGTGAGCGTATGCGTGTTGGCAGTAGAACCCCAGCACGCCACCCTTGGTCATGAAGTCTGGCGCTTTTAACGCATCAATGAACTTATTGGAGAGCGCGTATTGTTTCAGGTTGACTGATGTGTTTTGACGCATGACACCGCCAAGACGCTCACGCACATACAAGTTGTATGTCAGGGTAATGCGGTGGCCGCTCTTGACCTCCAATACTTCATGCTCGCAGTCACTGTAGAAAGCTGCCCACTGGATTTTGTTTGCTTCCTTCTGGCCCCAGTCGAAGATCGTCTCTAGGCCTTGATGAGCGACGCGTAGTTGACCGCCTTCGTGAGGATAGGGTAGACAGATTACCAATGAGCCGAACTGCTTGGCACCGCGAGGAGTGTCGACGTGGGCACGGAATTTTCCAGAAGGGCCGGAGTAGATCTATGTTGCTTGGGTGTCAGCAAGTATCCATGTTGATTTCGATACCAATAGATCGGGTGATGCTTCTGAACATACATTGAGCTTATAGAGCTCAGCTGCGACACCCAAATTGTCTTCGAATGTTGATTTCCCATCCACAAACGGCTTCGCGATGCCAGGCAAGAGTATCTGCGAGATGGCGTCGACAATGCCAACGTCGTGTGGGTTGAAGTTGGTGGAGAATTGATGCGCGTCAAGCTTCGCAGCCTTGCGGTAAGACTCATCGAGGACTTCTTCTCCAGCCTTGCCGAATGTCGCAGGTGTACAATGCTTTAAGAGCCCTTCGATGACAGCTGCGCCATCAGCAGCCTCGGAAGGTGGCAGTGCCAATTTGCGGACCGTTTTGCCACTGGGAAGATCCCAGCGAAGCACGATAGAGGCGGAGGTAGCTTTGCCGTCGTCATAGGTCAAGTTCTCGAAGCGGCTCAACAGATTTTCTTCATTGTTAGAGAGTTGAACTTCCCCTCCACAGCAAAAAGCAGCTTTCTGGGCCGAAACAGCGCCGATAAGCTGATCCAGTAGGCTCGGCTCTTCGACTTTTCCCTTGGCTAGTCCTTTTTTGGCGGCTGGCATGACTGGTTGTCGTGAGTTATCCTGCTGCTATTGCCTTTACTTCTGTCCACGAAATGTCTCTGGGTAATTGGGGAGTCTGGTTCAATGTTATGTTGTATTGGAATGTGGTGTGAAAGTTGTTTGTTATCAAGAAGAAGTAGAATGGCTGTGAAACCCACTATATAAAGTGTTAGGTGGCTAGCCCTACCACAAGGCTGGGAGCATGTTCCAACGAGTTGAATGATGGAGTTGTCGTTATTATCTGAGTGCTATGGTCCCTTCAAGATAGGCCATGCCAAGACGCTAACGGAGGTGTTGATGTAAGATTTCATCACGTTAAAAGAGAATGCAACTCTCTTAGGATCCTCAGATAGACGCGCTAGCGAGTAGAAAAAGATTCTGCGTTCGATCATGGCGCTAAGTGGCCGAGATTCACTTCTAACCGCCATGGACTGATGCATTGACCACAGGAACCAGGCACTCGAGCAACCAAGCCAAGACACTCGCTTCGCCGGGCTCATCATGGATACGCTCGCTCTGTCCGGAGGATCACACTCAGTATACTGCTTGGGTCTGGCGGAGAAGCAGATGTTATGGGCAAAGCTGGCCTAGTGCGTCGGCTGCAACAGACCGGGCCCTTAGACATTTTGGAGCATTTCTTTCTCTTACATACCACTTTTGAAGCTGTAAGACATGTTTGGGGAATAGAAGGATCGTTTTACTTCTCTAGAGCTCTTCCACTACTCGAATATGCCATAAAGAAGAGACACTGACCCCGAAGCCTCCACAGGTACGCACATTTCAAATTTGTTCTTCCCTGTTTTATACCAAACCTTAAACCACAAGACATAGTATTAGAGCGAAACCCTGCTCCCACCTCTGAGATCTATGTCATTAACCCGGGCTTCGTGCCTTCTTCAAGCAATGGTAATTCCGAATGTACGTAGTAAGGCTCTTCCCGGAGTTATCTTTTCCTGGTTGCGACTGGGTTTGGGGTCGTGAGACACGTTGGAGAAACAACTTCCCTATTTTACCGCCTTCTGGTTCCGAAGGCATGTCCTGTTACTCAAATCTTTATTTACGCATGAGAATGCTGACACAAAATTGTGATAATACTCAGCACAGGAAGACGTCTCATATGTTACTGTTGTGTTTCGATACGGTACACTGGAAATATAACAATCAAGTTTCTGGTAGTCGAGTTTGAGAAGATGGTAGTAAATAGGACTTACGATTTTCGCAAGCCCACATTATGATCAATTTTCTCTGCCCTGAGGTTGAAGGGTCATCAATTTGGACTCACCAGGCCAGAGCTTTATTGCAGGCTATACCGGCATGGCTTTAGGCTGCCTCGGCACAAAGCGGGCGACAGCTAGTTCTTAGCACTTAAATCAGAAAGGCGCCTAGAAGTCGAGCATGAATAAAGCGTAGAAATTGAGAAACCATGGCTCGGGGTAGCCGTTCGGCATTACTGGGCGGAGAAAGAGGCATGATCCAAAGCTAATAGAAGGTGTGTCAGAGATAGTGACGGCTTTGGATCAGGTGTTGTCGCTAGAATTGAGTTTGCAACGATACTCTTCCCTGTGAAAGTTTCCAGATAACAAATTTTGGGGGAAAAGACGATCTCGGGCAAGGCGCCCAAGGCACTCGCGGAGTACTGGTCCAGAATGGTTCGGGTTAATAGCCCATGGACAAGTTCGAAGCTATAATTCAATGGTCTAGACTGGTCTGAGGAATGAGAGCTAATGTTTGAAGTGTTTAGCCCGACATCATTATTTTTGTTGGACTTCATGAATACCTAGACTTGGTCTCAGGGTTTCAGATCGTGCCTTCCCGGACTGCCATTCGTGTCCTAGCTTGTTTTTATGGGTAAAATCGGCGCCATTCTTCTTTGAGGACATTTTCAGTCGTTTTGATATCAGGCCTCGATGTCGTATGGACGATTATTCTGCAGAGTTATGCATCTAGACAGACAGCGGATTATCTGTAGCTTCGACCTGGATCAACTCAGGCACCCAGATCGATGTCCGGATCAGTGGGTGTCTTGAGTACGGGCGAAAATTATGAGCATCTTAGTCGTGGATGAACAAAGAGGCTGTTGCTGAGCTCAACGTTGCCTATCGAGATTCGATGAGATTAGATAAGAAAGAAGCGGTACACAACGGTCTTCCGCAGTCGAAGTAATACTAAAATAAATTGACAGAGTTGATCCTTTAACGCCTTGGTCCGGTGAGGTGGAGGGCAAAAGGGTGAATCGAAAATGGAGTCTCGACTGCCAGCTTGCGTTGCCACGTATCATCTATTGCCAAATGGTAGACGGATTTGGAAACGTACACATAGCTCATGGGGTCAGCGTTAGCGTTGAGAAGAAGATATGCATCCATGTTTCTGTAGTGTCGAGGCTGGCTTGAATAGACTAGCCGAAGCCTTACAGAAAGGCTGAAGGGATTGTGTAGTTTCTATAGCCATTGTGCTTCAGAAGGTACAAGTGAGATATCGGAGAAGGCTAGAGCTAATCGTACGCTCTACTTTCTGTTTGTACACCTTTCCCCCTTTTTCACCCCTCGCCTCCCCCCAAAATTCGTTAGCGCAGGATTCGCAATAGTTCTTCAGGAGCACTTTGCGATGCGGCCCAACATCGCGACACTTGTTCTCTCCCAACGTACGTTTCGCGTAACCCTATGTCTTGTTGAAAAGTGGTGGACGCGCCTGTATAAGATCCAGCGAAACAGAGGAGTATGCAAGCGGGTGTATTACAGAAAGGGTTTTGGAAAGGAAGCGAGGATTCTGTTCACGAGGGTCGCACTCTATAGATAGCAAGATGAAACTGGAAAGACGCCTACGGAGATTGTGTTGAAAACTACCGGAACTCAGGTACTGACGATGATTCGAGCGGTACAAGGTTCTATTTTGGAGGGTGTACATGTAGAGAAAAGGGGTTGCGCCCACAGATTGAGGGGATTGAGGACTGCCAAGACCTTTGGTCAAGGACCGTTCTGTACATATTAACCCGGTCTCTTTAATCACGACTTCAACTTTTTCAGCACCAGACATCATAAACAAGCGGCCAACAGCCAGCGATGATTTACAGAGAGAAGATGATTTGTCACTTTCAAGGACTAAACCCTGAATATACGAGACCGTTTGCTTGCCGGCGGCGCCATACGTCTTCGACCATGCAGGAAAGACGCACGTCTCGTTTCACATAGAGCGCAATGCATGGCTCAGCCGCAAACGCATAGCCTTGTGATTCAATGCCTCACAGCTCCCTCCTCGATCTTTTTTTTCTTCGATTCATGTTAGCTACTTCTTTGTAGCTTGAGACCAGTCTGTCTTACAGCATTTCACGATCTCCCAACTATGTTTACGCTTGTATACCCCGAAATATCAGCTGTTCTCTTAACGTCATGGGCCCTGGCGCTTATTACTGTCTGCCTTCGATTCCTTGCTCGAAGAATTACAAAGGCGGGGTTCTGGTATGATGACTGGCTTATGATACCTGCTACTGTGAGCATTCCCTAAATCATCAAGACGCATGAACTTCCTCAATGGCCCGGTAGCGTAATTCAAGCTCACGTGTCTACCAGCTTTGCGCCACGGCGATAAGCTTTAGCTCGACCATCTACATAACCGCCTCTTCACCCTTATGGCACTTTGCCTGTGAGATCTGCTGGGCCATCGTCATGTGGATTGTCAAATACTCCATTCTAGCTTTTTACTGGCGTCTTTTCAGCGGCAATCGCCG
>NW_023501151.1:0-150019 GCF_014066305.1 Letharia columbiana | reverse complement strand
AAGTAAATATTGAGATTAATATAAAGAAGGGGGTAAATACTTAATTATAACTCGTTCTATTTTCGATAAAGAGTAATTAAATCTTATTGAAGATAAAAGAGGTGTTATATATAAAAAGTAGACTTAATATAAGAAGTATGAAACAAATATATTCATTTCGAATACAAATGTCGAGAGATCAAATATAAGGTTTAATGTATTAAGGGTATCTACTGAATTAAAAAAACGCTACTAGCGAGATTTAAAGAAATCAACAGAAATTATTACCTATAGATATATTGGGTCTATAAACGATGGAATAGATTATATAAATATATTGGATTTACGAATGAGTCAGAAATTAACATAAACGCCGGGAATTTCTCCGAATATCGCGGTTTTTAATTTTCGAGTTCTGAGAAACTTCATTCGATATTTATTTTAAAAATAATCCTATTTTCCTTTTATAATTATAAATCGATTTCTTAGATCTCTGTACACTTAACGTAATGACTTTGTACTAAACATGGCGAAATGAAACTTCTCTTATGAAGAGTTTTTTTTGTATCTTTCGAAGTACATAGTACGTTATCTTACCCTTGGATCTTACTATCGCCGAATTGAAACGCGTTAATTGTAATATCGACACCCTCAATATTCTATGGAAAATCTTATATTAAAGTTATATAATCTCGGATTTTAGATCTAATATCCACGAGCTTAAAAGCGGCTTGGAGTACTATCGACTGTTGGTACGTTACATTATTTCATCGATGTCTTCTCTATTATAAAATATGAAATTAGATAGCTACTATATAATAAATCTTTTTTTAATTACTATTTATTTAATTCTTTATAAATCTTCTTTAAATTAAAAATTCTTAATACTATAAAAAAAGTACTATCGATAATACGCTAGCGAAAACTTTAAGATACGATATTGCTATTATTATTAACGTTAAAAAAAGATACTAATTTAAACTAATATACTAATATTAAAAGTTCTTTATTTTTTATAATTTTTTATCGAGTATAATATATATATATACGATAGAATTATTTAGTTGTTTTCGAAGGATCTATAATAGATAGACTGAATAAGAGAAGAATTTAAAGAATCTTATTATGCGTAGATAAAATATAACTATATCTTCGAGATCTTAATTATCTCTAATTAAGACTTATATGAATTATAGATATTTAAAGATATAAGATAAGTAATAGATCTATATCTTCGATTTATTAGCTATAAAGATTATAGCTATTAAGAGAGAGAGATAGTATTATTAATATATTACTTAATTCTATAGCTAGCGAGCTTTAACGAAAATATTCTCTATTATATTATATATTCTTTTTATCTATATAGTTCGATAGTCTTACTATTCTTAATCTATCTTTATCTATATTAATATTATATCTATACTAGTTTTAATATTATAGCCTAATTAAACTTAGCGTACTAAGGCCTTTTTAATCTTTCTATCTTATTATAAGATTTATATTTATAATTATCTTATATAAATAGTATTCTCTTTATACTATAATAAAGAGTTATTATATATATTATTAAGTTATAAATAAATATAGAGACGCTAATTAATATAGCTATTTGAAAATCGCTATACTTAATTAAAAAGCGATAAGAAAAGAGACTAGATATTAATAAAATATATTATAAATATAAGTAAGACGATATTAGATTTTAAAGATTTAATATAACTTTAAATAGTCTCTCTCTTATAGTTCTTTATTTAATTTAAAATAATCTCTTATATATAACTTATAGATTAAGTATTAAATTTAAAATAACTTAGATAAGATATTGCGTTAGCTTTATATACTATATTATATAATTAAACGCGAGTATTCTAATAATAGAAAGCTTATTAATATAATAGAAAGATTAATTAATATTTTATAATTATATAATATTCTATTAAATTTCTTTAAACTTTTAAAGATACTTAAAGAGCTCTTTAAGAGTATTTTTAAATAAACTATTAAAGTAAGCTTAAAGTACTATAAAATATATACTAGAGTATATAAGCTATTCTAGTAATAGAAAACTTATATTTAATAATAAAGACGTAAAATAGAATTAAAGTTTAATTAATATATAATATTAATATAAAAAGTAAACTCTATAATATAGTAATCTTAATATTATTAAAAAATTTAAATTATCTAAATCTATTAATAAGAATATAAGTTTAACTCTTTTTAAATGTTAAAAAACTTAAAAAAACTTATATTATAAGAATATTTAAGTAGCGATATTTAAGTTCTTCGTAATTAAAGCTATAAATAGTAAATTTATCTATTATTCTTTTAATAGAAATCTTTAGAATCTATATAATTTTAACTACGATTAATAGCTTTAGCTAATAGACTTTTAAATAAACTTTTAATTTTAATTTTTTATCTACTTTAAAGTATAATTAAGACTAAAATCTTTATTTATAATTTAAATATTATAGAACGTAGATTTAAATGTAATAAAAGATATATATAATTATATTAAATTTTAATAAGAATATAATTAATAAAGTATATTCGAATATCGACGATATTAGTATAAGATAATAAGATCTCTTTTAATAAAACTATATAGTAGCTATATAATTACGAGATCTAGATATATAGTTAATAGAATATATAGATTAATTATTAGATAAACTAATAACTAAAAAAAAAAAAAAAAAAAAGAGAACTCGTAAGTATTTAAGATTTTATTAAGTATATTAAATACTCGCTTTAGCTATATAACTTATAATCTAATAAATAATATAAACGAGTTTATTAATTCGTTTCGAGTACTTTTACTCTTATAACTATATTTTCTCTTAATAGATTTAACTCTTAAATCTTAGTATTATTATATCTCATAATTAAATACTTATAAACTTACTAGTTATTTATATATAGTTTATTACTAATTTAGATATAATTTAAACTAATATATATTATAATAACGTATTTAAACTTCTTATTCTAAGATCTTCTTAAATATATTAATATATTTATATACTAAATCGCGATAATATCGCTATTTATATTATTATCTTAATTAATAAAATATAAAGATATTATTACTCTATTACGATATACTATTATTACTATTATTATATATTATTATTATTATTATTACTTTTATAATCGTAGTAATTCTATTATTATAATTATAAAAGTCGCGCTAATAAGTATAAAAGTCTTACTTCTAATCTAATTTTTATTTTTCTTAATAATAATATTAATACTAATATAAATAAATACTTTATTCTTCTTTATATCTACTATCTTATCTTATCTTTATTTATTATTATAATATTATAATAGCGAGTTATATATTATTATAATAATATAATATATATATTAATTAAAGTAATAATTAAGTAAGATTAAAATCGCTTAAATTAATTCTATATATAATAAATACTTTAAAGAATACTTTATAATACCTTCTAGATAATATAAAAAGTATATTAATTTATTAATAATAGTAAATAATCTTCGCTCTTATAGCTCTATAAATTCTTAAATTCTTATAATTATTATTATTCTTATTATATCTATTATAGCTAATAGATATTTATATCTATTTTAAATATATATTTTAATCTTACTCTCTATTATTAAAAGATAAAATTATTATATTAAATATAAAATATAAAATAATTATTTTAAAAGATATCGATAGCGAGAAAATCTTTATATTATAATCTTTTATTAAAAAATATAAATTTTTAAATTTAAATATACGTTAATAATAATATATATTATTAATAATTATTAAATATTTTTATATAAAATATATAATCTATTTTTTAATTTTATAAATAATTAAAAAAGAAAAAAGAGTAAATCTTAAAGATATATATTATAAACATATAAGAATATAATCTTATTTTTAATTTTTTAAAATTTATAGTATTAATTTAGATACTTATTAATATAAATAATTTTAAATTTATTATAATTTCTTTATAAGTAATAAAATATAAATAGATATTATAATAATAGATATAAAGTAATTTATATTATTAGTTAATATAATAAATATATATAATTTAAAATTCATATTTATTTTATTTTTATATCAATTTTTATTTTAAAATAGTAAAGTTATATAATATAATATTATATAGATAAATAACTCTAATATATCTAAATAATTTAAAAATTTATTAAAAGTCTTTTTAAAAGAGCTATTTAATAATTTTAATATATATAATTAAATTAAATATCTAATTAATCTATTATCTAATTAGCTATTTAAAAATAATTTAATCTATAATATATTATATAATTAGCTTATAGCGATTAAAGACTATTTAAATATTATATTTAAAAAAAAAAAAATTTAACTAGTTAAATTAACTCGCTAATATTATTCTTTAAAAATTTAAATAACTCGCCATAATTATATATTAACTATTAAAAATATAATAAAATAATTATTAAAGATAATTACTTATTATCGCGATTTTTAGAAATATTAAAAACATTTATATATAATAAATACTTTATTAAGATTAACATTTAAAATATATATTATTAAATATAATATAAAAGAAAGATAAGTAGAAAATTATTTTTTAAACTTATTATAATTAATTTAAGTATTAAATAATAATTTTTAATCTTATAAGTATCTTTATAATCTTTTAAATTTATATAAATAAAGTATTTAAATTATATATTAATATTTTCTATATAATATATTTAAATAATTTATTAGTTTATTTAGAAATAAAAGAGTTATATTAGAAGTATATATATAAAGTATTACGCGTATTATTAAAATATCGCCTCTATATAAAATTATTAAAATATATTTTTAATTATAATAAGATTATTTTTTTAGAATTTTTAATAAATTAACGTAATATCTAAATAAAGTTATTATATATTAAGACTATTACTAAGTAATTAAAATTAAAATCTATTAAAAATATTATAATTTTTTTTAAAATTTATAAACTTCTATTAGTAGTTTATATAAAGCTTTTTATAAATAATTACGTTTTTAATAAATCTAACTTAAAAGATAAAGAAAGATAAAATTAGATTACTTTTTATATTTAATAAAAAAATATATAAGACTTTTAAGATATTTAAGCGAGTATTTATTATTATATTTATATTAGAATATTATAATTAGAAAGTATTATTTATTATAGAGATTAATATATTTAATTAACTAAGCGGAGATAAATAATAATATCTTATTATATTTTCTAACTATAAATTTATAAATATTAAGTTTTAATAGAATATATATAATAAGAAGCTTTATATAAATATATTAAGCTTTAAATCTTAAAGATATTATTTATAAAATAATAAATACTCTATTTATATAATTTTAAATTATAATAATTTATATTATTTTATAATAAAAAAAGAGTTTAATATAAAGTAAATTCGCTAAGCTAAAAAATTAATTATATTTAATTTTATAATGAAATATTATAAAAAAAAAACTTAATTCTATAGATATATTATAAGAAGATTTAATATTATTAAATTAAATAATAGTAAAAATAATAATAATAACTTTTTCTCTATCTTATAAAATAAACTTTATAATTAGAAATATTAATTTAATTTATAGAAATATAATAATATATTTATTATAGTTAAATTTATAGCGTTAATAGAATAATTAGATAATATTATTATTATAAATATCTAAATTATTATTTTAGATAAAAGAATATTTAATAGATAAATGTATATTTTAAATATTATAATATTATTTTAATTTTCAATTTATTAGATTTTAAAGTTAAAGAGATTTTATTTAAAATTATAAGAATTAATAATAATATAACTATTTAAATTATAATATAAGAATATTTTTATTATAAATAAGAAGTAATATTAAAGATACGCTATTAAATAGAATAAGCTTTTAAAATAGAAAGTTAATAAAAATAAATTATTATATTATAATCTTATAGTCTATATATCTAACAATCTTATTATAAAGAAAAAGATTTTTAATATAAATTATAATAATTTTAATATTAGATATTTTATTTATAAATATATTAAAAAGAGTATTAGATTTAAAAACTATTAGATAGATATAATAAGTAATATAATAAAGTATATTTATATTTATCTTAATTATTAAAAGATAGAAGTTTATTATTATAAGTTATATAGCGAGCTAATATTAATCTTATTAAATAATATAAATTTATTTTATATTATAATAATAAATTTTATTATAGATTTATTATTTATAAGAAATTTATATATTAATAAAATTTATAATATCATTTTAATTTTAATAGATAAATTAATTAAGTATATAATATATGTTATAATTATAAAGAATTTGAAAATTAAAATTTTTATTAAAATTTTATAATAAGAGTTTATATTATTATATAGTATAATATAAAATTTAATTTTAAATTAAGATTTTCTATTTATAAGTAAATTCTAGATAACGCTATATTATTATTAAATACGAGTAAAGGCCTATGAATTAAATTCATAATCATTTTTTTAATCAGGGCTATCGAGTAAATAGGTGAGCGATCTTTGGTGAGCGAACTTTGGTGAGCGATATTTGAATTCCTTGCGCTTTAATGATTATAAGACATATTTTCAAATTTCTTAAAAATTCGGAAAGCGCAAATAGCGCTTCAAAATTTAAAACAAAAATTTCAAAATTTCAATAGAAAACAAAAAAGTTATCACTATTGTGAATAACGTACACCTATTTTTTTGATAAGGGAGGCGCGGGAGGGCGAGATTTTGATGGTTGCGGACGCTAATTTATTTACCCGTGGTATCTAACCAAAAAGCGTAGACCTAACGAATTGATGATTGGCTGCACATACAAATTCAAGGTTTTCTAGTTCAGCCCTATCTTATTCTTTTATATATACTAATAAAATATAAATTTAATATTATATTTTATTCTTAGATTAATAATAAAATTAAGAGATAAAATTAAGTTTTTAAATATTATTTCTAAAGATATTATAATTATAAATAGAATAATTAATATAAAATTTTATTAATAGCGATATTTATATATAATAATAATATATATATAAATATTAATAAGATTTTATAAGAGCTATAATAAGATCTATAATAGATTTAAAAAATATTTTTAAAAGTAAAATCTTAAGAAGAAAAGTATTATTTATTATAGAGTAAGTAAATTAATTATAAGAGATAAGATTATATTTAAAAGAATTATAAGAGTAAATATTAAAATAATAAATAAAGTATTATAATAGTAATTATAAAATTATAATTTTTTTAAAAAAAGATAAAATATTATTATAAAGTTTAAATATATATATTTTATAATTAAAGAAGAAATTAAATTATAGATAGTTTAAGTCTTTTAAAGTATTAAAGAAAATAAAAATATAGATTTATAAGCTAGACCTTTCTATTAAATATAAAAAAATCTATTTTATATTTTATATATTACTATTAGAGTTATAATACTTATATAATAATAATTTAAAATTATAAATAATTTTAATTAATAAAAAAGAAGAATAGAAGATTAATAAGATATTAGATAAAAGAGTTTATAAGAGCGAAATTAAGTATCTTATTAATTAAAGAAAAACTTATCTTATAAAGCTTTATAAGAATTAGTAAAGTATTTTAAAAATATTAAATATATAATTAAAAACTTTAAATTAGTAAAGAAATTATATAAATTAATATTTAAAATAAAGTTAAAGATATAATTATTAAAATAAATTATAAAGTAAAATAAATTAAGAAAGTAATAAAAATAGAGAGTTTAAATAAATAAATAAAATTAAATTAAAAGATTTAATAAATAGTATTAAAAAGCTTATAGATTAATTTTAGAGCGTTAAAGCGCTATATATAATAAGAAAAGTAATTATTAAAATTATATATATAAATATTACTATTTAATATTAATCTATCTATTCTCAGATATTAAGAAATAATTTTTTATTTAGAAGATTTATTAGATAATAAGAAGATTTATAATAAACAGTAATAAAAGAAGTAATTAAAGAGAGAGCGAAGATAATAATTTTATATCGAAATTTTTTAATATAATAAATCGCTATTTATATTAACTATATATTCTTATATATATTAATTAAAATTTATATTATTTTATATTTAAAAAATAGAATAAATATTCTTATTAGAGTAAGTTATAGTAAGGATAATAATTTAGAAATAAAGGAGACTTAAATTAAAATAATATATATAATTCTTATAAAAATATTATTTATATTTACGCTAGCGCGAGCTAGTAAAAGATATAATATAAATTATATAAGAGTTATATGCGAGTATACGTATATAATAGAAATAAAAGAAATCTTAGTATATATTAGCGTAACCTTTTAGTTATCTAATATTTCTTTTATTTAAAAATAAAAATAGAAATAATAATAAAAGAAGCTATTAAGTTTTTTTAATCGCTATAAAACGAAGCGAAGTAAAATAAAATTTTAAATATTTAATATTATCTCGCTCTAAATTAGAGTACTAATAAAATAAAGTAAAATTAAAATAGAAGTTTTTCTATTAAGATAATAAATATATCTCGCTATTTTATTAAATCTATTAATTAAATTAACTCGAGATTATTACTTTTATAAATCTCTAAAATATTTCTCTAATATCTTATAAATATAATCTAATATCTTATAAATATAATTTAATATCTTATAAATATAATCTAATATCTTATAAATATAATCTAATATATATTCTAAGTATCTTTTTAAATATTTATATCTTATACTTTAATTTAACTTATAATATTATATTTTATATTTTATTTTATTTTATTTTTATTATATAATATTAAAATTTAAAGAGATTATTTAGAGATATATAGAGTTTATCGATTTAATAAAATATATCTTAAAATTTTAATTTTAAGTTAAGACGAGATTAGAGTTTCGAGTTTTTTTAAAATCTTAATTCGAAATTCTATTTTAATCTTAACTTCTTTTAAAGCTTTATAAAGATTTTTAACTTTATTATATAGCGTAAATAAAATTATTATTTAATTAATAATATATTTAATATTATTATAATAAATATTAAACTTTATTTTTTCTTTTATTAAAATTATAATTTTATATCTTATTATCTATAATATAATTTAAATATTTAAATTTCTTTTTATAATATTTTAACTATTTATAATTATAATATTATATTTTAATAAAAGATATTTTATATTTAATATAAGAAGTATTATTTTTAAATTTAATTTATATAAACTTTTAATCTTATAATATTAAAGACAATAAATTCTACTTCTAATCTTATTAGCTTTTTATATATTATCTCTTAAACTTTATATAATAATAATTATTACTTTTTTAACTATATATTTTATTATTAAAACGAGTCTTATTTAAAATAAAAAACTCTTTTATTCTCTATAATCTTTACTTTATATTTTAATATTATTATATTAGTATAATATAGATAATAAATTAAATAATCTCCTTTATTATCTTTAAAAATCTTTTCTATATTACTCTATTTTATAGAATTTTATATATTCTAAATTAATTATATAATATTTTTATAATAATTAAAATATAATAAGATAATTATTAAAGCTAACTATTAAATATATATCTTTTATAATTATTTTAATTAATTAATAATCTATATTATAAAATTTAATAATTAAACTATAAATTTAATTTAAATATTATTCTTAATATTATATAATATCGTATTTCTAATATTTCTTTAAATCTATTTTTAATATATATTAAGAGAATAAAAGATTAATAATAACAAAATTTATTTATATAAAAATTAATCTAAGATATTAAAATAATAAAATTATTATATTTTTAAAAATATATAATTATTAAGTTATAGTTATTAATATATTATATATTAGATATTTTAATAATATTTATCTTTTAATAACTTAAATTATAATAATAATTATTACTATACTCGCGATAATATTCTTATATAATTTATATTATAATTAATTTAAATTTTTTAATAATTAATTATTATTTAACGAGTAAAGGCCTATGAATTAAATTTATAATCATTTTTTTAATTAGGGCTATCGAGTAAATAGGTGAGCGAACTTTGGTGAGCGATATTTGAATTCCTTGCGCTTTAATGATTATAAGACAAATTTTTAAAATTTTTAAAGATTCGGAAAGCGCAAATAGCGCTTTAAAAAGTAGAAAAAAAAATTCAAAATTTTAATAGAAAACCACAAAGTTATTACTATTATGAATAACGTACATCTATAATTTAATAAGGGAGGCGCGGGAGGGCGAGATTTTGATGGTTGCGGACGCTAATTTATTTACCCGCGATGACTCAGCCGGTCTAACCAAAGAGCGTAGCGAACCCGAATTTATGATTGGCTGTATATACAAATTCAAGGTTTTTTAGACCAGCCCTATCTTATTCTTTTATATATACTAATATTAAGCTCTAGAAATTAATAATATTAAGTTTAAATTAAGTTTATAAAATAAAAGTTTTTATTTATAAATAGAGAGTTATTAGATATAATTCTTTAATAATTATTTATTTTATTAATAATATTATTAGAGTTTCTATTAATATTAAAATTAATAATATAATTACTTAATTTTATAATAGATATATTTTAATAAAAACTATTTAATATAATAAAAAAATCGTTAATAAATTATAGTAGAATATCTTTACTTTATAAATTAATAGAATTAATTTATAAATTATTTATTATAATTAAATTAGATAACTTTATATAAAGAAAGTTATTAAAATTATAAAATAATAAGATTTTTTTAATAAAATTATATAGTAATTATATAATTATTTAATTTAAATATATAATTAAAAAAATAAATAGATTAATTACTAGATAAATTAATAATAAAAAAAAACTTATAAATATTTAAAACTTCTATTAAATATATTAAATACTTATCTTAGTTATATAACTTATAATCTAATAAGTAATATAAATAAAATCTAATAATAAACTATAAGTACTTTTATTTTTATACTTATCTTCTTAAACTTTAATTATCTATTATATTATATATTAATAATAATAAAAAGAAAAATTATAAAGTAATAATATTAAGTTAATATTTAATAAAATAAAATTATTTATTCTATTTCTATAATACGATTTTAATAATATTAAAATTTAATATTAAGCTATAAAGTTAAAGATTAATACTCTAATTTAAATATTAATTAAGCTTCTCTAATTTTTCGATAATAGAGATTTTATAATAATTATTAATCATATTACTCTAAAATCTATTCTTTAAAATAAGATTAATAATTATTATTTTACTTAATTAAATAAGTAAATTTTATACTTATCAACTTTTTAATCTAAAATAAAAATTATATATAAAATTTAAAAATCTTATAATAATATTAATAAATTATCTCGATTTTTTATTAAAAACTTATCTATAAAAGAAGCGCTAATAAGAAATATAGATATAATTAATATTTTTTCTATAGTAATAATATAAATCGAAAAAAAATTTCTTAATAAGATCTTTACGACTTTATTTAATAATTTATAGTTTAATTATATTTATAAATAAATCTAGAAATAAGTAAAGAAGATTAAAGATTTAGAATTTAATTTATAACTCGTTTATTAATTCTATTATCTTAATATTAATTCGAGATTACTTTATATATTAAATAAAAAATTAAATCGCTTATATATTCTTAAAAAATTAATTTATAAAATCTTAAAGTATAATTATATATCTATAATTTAAGAAATTAATTTAAGATTTTAAATTTATTAAATACGCTATTTATATTTAAAACTATTTAAAATTAATTAAATTAATTTTTTAATTTTTTAATTTCGAGTATTACTCTATATTACTCGAATATTATATTTAATATTAATAATTTTTTATTATTAAATTTTTTTAAAGTTTAGAATTTTAATTACGATTAATTTTTTTTAAGAATATATTCTTTAATATTATTTTAAATTTAATCTTAAAATTAAATAATTTAAATAATTTTCTCGCGAAAATATTATCGATAGCGATTTCGAAGTATTATACTTCTATTAATAATTAAAAATATCGATATATTAATAATTCTTAATTTTTCGAAATTTTAGAGAATATTATTTTATATCTTAATAACTTTAAAGATTATTAATTAAATCTCGAGAGCTTAATAATAGTTAGAGTTACTTAAATATCTATTAATAATATAAGTATTATAACTAATATATCGCGCCTCTATATACTCTAGACTATTCTATATTATTAAAATTTAATTCTTTAAATTATTAATATAACTATTATATTATAAAAATATATATTAGATATATAATCGATTTTATAATTTAATCTACTTTTTAAAGATATAAAAAGTAATTTAAGAATATATTAATAGTTATTTAGTTTATTAATTAATAAATTTCTTTTAAATATTACTATATAAATAGCTTTAACTAATAAATTTTTTTAATAATTATTAAAAAAACTATTTATAGACTTAATAATTAGATTATTTTTAATTCTTAAAAAATATAATTAAACTTTAATAATTATTAATAAATTCTTTAAATTTATTTACTTAATTTTAAAAAATAAAAAAGATTTAATAGAAGTTTAAACGAGTCGATATTTCGATTAAACTTTTAAATTTTTAAAAAAAATTATAAATTAATCTTCGATTAAGACTTTAAATTTATTAATATATTCTAAAATATACTATATTTAAAATAGAAGATAATACTTAAAATAATAGTAATTTATTATTCTTTAATAAATAGATAAATTAAATATATAAATTAAATAATAGAGAATAGAAGAAGAACTAAGATATTCTATTATCGAAAATTAAGTATTTTCTAAATATCGTAAAAAAGACTTTAATCTTTATCGTTTTTTCAAAATCCTTAATAGAGTTAAGTCTAGAGATTTTCTAATAAATATAATTTTAAATAAAAATTTAATATTTATAAACTTTATTGAAATTTAAATAATAATTTATAATAATATTTTTAACGCTATTAAGCTTATATAAACTAAGATAATTACTTAATATAATATTAAATATAAAACCTTAAATCTAATTAATAATATATATTTTAAATTAATTAGAATTAAAAAAGTAAGCTATTATATCTTTAAAAAAAACTAATATTTATTAAAAAAATAAGTTTATATATAATTCTTGAAAAAAAATGGCGTCTTAATTTATAAGCTAAAATCTTTACTTAAAATCTTTAAAATTTATGTAAATATTTTAATTATTTATCTAGAATAAATTAAGCTAAACTATTTTAATAGAGAAATATTTCTTTTTATATTTATAATTATTAAGAGATAAAAGAAATATATAATAAAGAAGATTATATATAAAAAAAATAAGAGAAAAAGAATAGATATTAAGTCTACTAAAAAGAGTACTTCGAAACTATTTAAAAATCTACGAGTATATTCTAAGAGAATATATTAAAAATAATTAAGAAATTCGAAAAGTTAAAAACTCGAAAATAAGATTTTAAATTTTTATTTTCTAAATAACTTAATTAAATTTATTAAGTAAAAATTAATTCAGATAGATTTAAATTTTTTAGACTTATATTTATAAAATAACTATTATAATTTTACTCTTATTTATATTAATATATTTATATCTTATTTTAAAGTAATAATATTCTACTCTAGTTATATTTTATAGCTCTTTATTAATATATAAATATTATATAAATATATATAAAAGAATAAGATAGAGTTAATTTTAAATATCTTAAATTTATATATATAGTTAATTATAAGTTTAAAGTTTCTATACTTTTTAATTAAATCGAATAAATTATCGCTAGTAAGTAAATTAGTATTTATAACTATTAAAAAAATAGATATATATTATTAATATATAAAGTAGCTTTTTTATCTTCTATTAAAATTTTAAAATTTCTTTTTTATTATAAAGCGAAATATTAGTTTTTAAATAAAAAATAATTTTTAAATTAAGTCTTATAACTATTAAAGCGTAAGAAATTTAAATATTATTTAATAAAGTTTACTTATTAAAGATTACTTATCTACTTACTTAATAGCTCTAATTAAAAAAAAAGTTATAAATCTAATTTATAAATCTTTATTTATATATAGATATTACTATAAAATTAATACTACTTTCGCGATTTTTTAATAATATTATTTATTAAAAACTTAAGTATAGATATAACGATATTTTTAAATAAGAGATTAATTCTTATTTAATAAATTAATCTTAAATTAACTATTTAATATTTTTTATTATAAATTATTATCATTTAAAAATATCTTTCTAATATCTTTATATAGTTTAATATTTAAAAAAAATATTATAATAAATATTTTTCATATAAATAATTTTAAAAATTATTTAATATCGATTATATAATATAGTAATATAATATTTTTTAATTATCTCGCTAGATCTAAATTTGAAAATCTTTTAAAACTTTATAATAGAATCTTTATAGTATTAAATAATTAATATCTCTACTTCTTAATCTAAAATATTTTATAATTATTAATTTAAAAAGTATTTTATTATATTATAAACAAAATTCTCTAATAAGTTATTAATAATATTATTATACTTTTAAATCTTAATAAAAATTTCTACTAAGTAAAGAAAAACGTTAATCGCTATTCTTTTATTTCTTTATCTTTTTATACTTTTAATTATAATAACTATTCTCTATTTAATACTTTTTAATTAATCTAAATTAAGATTTATAAGAAAATATTAAAATAATTAAAAATTTAATTTTTTTTTTATATTTACTATTTATAAGATTATTAATAAAATAAAGATAAAAACTTCTTATTCTTGAATTATAATAATTATTTAAAATCTATTATAAATATTATTAATTATAATTTTAAGAATAAATTAAGACTTAAATTATTTTAAAGAAATAATTAATATTACTTTAAAAATTACTTTTAGCTATATTAATTTTTAAAAAATTTTTAAAATATTTATAAAAACGCGGATAGAGTATTCTAGTATATTTATTATAATTTAAAAAAACTATTAAATATTAATTAAAATTAAAAATAAGATAACTTTAAACTATATTCTTTATTATTATCTAGTTTAATAATATTAATATTATAAATATTATATTACTTATTAAGCTCTAATTTATTAATATTAATATTAAATCTCTTATATTTCTTATTATTAGTATTAAATTATTTATTAATCTTTAATTCGCTAATATTAATATTATAAATTCTAAATCTTTTATTTAATATAATTTTTATTATTTTAAAAAAGTTTAAGATTTTAATAATTAATATCTAGAATAAGAATATTTTTATTACTTACTAAAAGCTTAATAGATTAATAAATCGCTAAATTTTTAATAATTTAAACGATAGAGAAAAGTTTAAGAATATTATATTAAAAAATCGAAATAATCTATTATTAATAGATTTCTTATTTATACTATTATTAATATTACTAATAATATTACTAGAATAAAATTTCTTTTTTATTATAAAATCTTTATAACTTTATTTAACTTCTAAAAATATTATATAATAAAATTATATATTAAAAATAGATTTAAATTTTAAAAGTTTAATTTTAATTCGAAAGAGTAATTAATCTAGAATTTTATATCTTATAGAGTATTAATTATATAAATAAATAAGAATAGCGTTAAACGCTTTATTATATAGAATATATATTAATTATATAGAGATCTTAAAGAATATATGAAGCTTATATATAAGATCTTTATTATTATTTAAAAGAGTATAAAAAATAAAATATATTCTAATAAGCTAGTAAAAGATATTAATAATAAAAAATATAATATTATTATCTAAAAGATATTTATTTAAATAATTATAAAATTCTAGAAAATTAAAATATTCTAAAAATTCTTTTATTAAATAAATAATAGAGATTCTAGAAACTTAATAAGTTATAATCTCTCTCGATATAATCTAAGCTAACTTTAAATTCTAATTAAATATTAATTATAATTTTAATATTAAACTCTCTTAGATAGACTTTATTAAAAGCTTTATTAATTAATATCTTATTTTTAACTATATAGCTAATTCTATTATTAAGCTCTATTCTAATATTATTAATAATAAACTTTTTAAAAATTAAGTATTTTAAAAAAAGAATATTAATAGAGTTAGAAAGCGAAATTAGATTATTTAGATAAATTATTAAATTATTAATATATATAAAAGAATAAGATAAAGCTAAACTAGAAAATTTTAAATTTATATATAAAAATATAATTAATTATAAATTTAAGATTTTTACGCTTTTTAATTAGATCGACTAAGTTATCGTAGATAAATAAATTAGCGTCCGTAACTATTAAAATCTCGCTCTTTCGCGCCTCTCTTATTAAAAAAATAGGCGTATATTATTAATATATAAAATAACTTTTTTATTTTCTATTAAAATTTTAAGATTTTTTTTTTAAATTTTAAAGCGCCGTTTATGCTTTTCGAATTTTTAAGAATTTTAAAATTAAATCTTATAATTATTAAAGCGTAAGGAATTCAAATATCGCTTATCAAAGTTCGCTCGACAGTCGAACAGCCTTAATCAGGTATACATTATTTAATTTTAGAATAACTTTTTTATTTTCTATTAAAATTTTGAGAACTTCTTTTTAAATTGTAGAACGAAATATGGGCTTTTAGAAAAAATAATTATTATAAAATTTAGTTCTATAATTATTAAAGTATAAGGAATTCAAATATCGCTTATTAAAGTTCGCTTATTAAAGATCGCTTACCTACTTACTCGACAGCCCTAATTAAAAAAATAATTATAAATTTAATTCATAGGCCTTTACTCGTCTATTACTATTATCTTTATTAATTATAAAATTTAAACTTTAATAATCTTTAATTTATATTAAAATAATACGATAGTAATTCTTATAAATAAATTCTTAATATTAAAAATAGTAATTATTATAATAGATAGAAAGTAGATTAAATAAGATATTAATATTATTTTATAAAAAAGCGATAACGATATTAAAACTCTTACGATTAAATTTTTTAATTTAAAATTACTAATAGCTTAATATAAGAATTAAGATTTTAGAATTAACCTAATACTCGATAAATAAATAAGTCTAGAAGATTATATTTAAATTAATAAAATTTCTAATATTATTATCGAAGCTCGCTAATATCTATCTTAAACTTATTAATACTTTTTATAAATTTTTTTTAATATTTAAAATAAGCTTTTTTTCGAGAGAGAAAGATATTATAATCTATCTAAGTTAATAATTATATTTATTATCGAAAATATTAAGACTTAATATAATTTAATATAATTTAATACTCGATACTTTAGCTATAGCTTTTCTTAGAAGAAAACTATATCTTTATATTAAAACATTATATTTATACTTATAATATAATAATTATTATAATAGAAAATATCTTTTATTTATATATATAATTACTTTTTTAAAGAATATATTTACTTTATACTCGTATTCTTAATAATTAATAGTAATATTAGCTTTTTTATATTAACGTACTATTTTTTATTATTTTTTATTAGAGATTACTTTTATATTAAAAATTCGTTTCTATTAAAATAATACTTTCTATATTAAAAAACGTTTCTTTCCTTAAATTAAAGAATCTACTTTTTTAGAGAAAATCTATTTCTTTATTATAAGAAAGTTATTATTATATATCTATAATAACTCGTTATTTATCTATTTCTTATTCGAAAAAACTTTTTTCTTTATAAAACTTATTTCTTTAAAGCTATTTATTTTTCTTTCTTTATAAAAATATATAAGAACTTTAAATCTAAAGCTCTTATATTCTAGAATCTTTATTTTAAATTTTATATAAAGTATTAGATTTCTAACGCTAATCTATATTTAGAATTAATTTAAATTTATTACTTTTTTAAAGAAAGGATTTTTTTAAAAGAAAGAATTATTATAAAAGAATTATTTAATCTCTCTACTTTTTTAAATAGCTTTTCTTCTCTTAAAAGAAACTTATCTTTTATTTTTAATATCTTCTTTTCTTTTTAATAAAGCTTTCTTTTTATTTCTTTTTATATCTTTCTTTATAATAAAGTATAATTATTTATAGTTAATAAAATTAGAAAATCTATTTTAATAGAATTAACAGTTTTATTTACTTTTTAATTTTAAACCTTTTTAATAAAAAATCTAAAATTTTATAAATAAATTCTAATGAAAAAATTTATTAGATTATTAAATTAATTATATAAACTTATAATTTATCTATTAATATTCTTTATAATTAGAATTTATATATTTAATAAGATTAATTTTAGAGTATTAATTTAATCTCTCTTTTAGAGATTATTTAATTAGAGAAATCTCTTATTAATTTTCTTTTTTAAAATTATAATTCTAGATTTATAATTCTAGATTTATAATTCTAGATTTATAATTCTAGATTTATAAATACTTTAATAAAAGTAATTATTATCTTTATATATAATATATATTATTATATTATAATAATTACTTTTTTATCTAAGAAATTAAATTAATTTTAATTAAGATTAATAATATTTTTATTTTTAAAAATTTAAATCTTAATTTAAAAGATTATATAGATACTTTTTTGAAGTTATTATTTTCTTCTTTTCTTAAAATAGTTTAATTTTTTTTTAATAATAGATTTTTTTTTAAACTCGATAAATATAAGAAAAAAAGATTTATTAATCTTTTTTAATTTATATTTATAACATTTACGCGAGATAATCTCTTTATTAGTTTTTATCTCTATTTTATTTTTATTATCTTTAAGTTTTATATTAAAAGTAAATTAAAATTAAAGAAAATTAAATATATTAAATTTCTAAATTTTTTATATAATAATAATTTTAAAAAATAGAATTCTCTTTTTATCGAATTAAGATATATTTAATAAAATATTAAAATAAAATAAAAATTAACATTTTTTTAATATAACATTTTTAAAAAATAAATTTAATAAATAAATTTTTAATTAATTAAGATTTTTTTATTTAGAAAATATCGCTATAAGTTTTAATATTAGCGAAAATTAACTTCTATAAAATTAAGAGAGCTTTTAATAACTATTATTTTTATTTATAAAGATAAATTTAATAAAATATTAGATTAGATTATAAATTATATAAATAACTTTAAAAAAATTATAATTTATTTCTAATACTATAAATTTAATAAATTTATAAAAAAAAATTAAAATTTTCTAAATAAATTATCTCGGGAGAATTTAATAATAAGTAATTTTTATATTTTTAATCTAGAATTCTTTAATTTAAATTTTAAAAAATTATATAATATTAATAATAGTATTTTTAATAATAAAAAGATTATATATTAAAAAGTATATTCTTTTTATTAATATATAAAATACTATATTATAATTAAAAAAGAGAATATTATATATTAAATCTTTTAACTTATTTTTATATCTTATTATATAAATTATTAATTAATAAGATAGAATATATTCTATAAAATATTTAATATTAAGTAATATTATATTATACTTAAATATAATATAAATAAAATTAAATATTATATTTTTTTTAATATAAATTTAAAATCTTATTAATATATATTATAATATAATATATCTAAAATATTATATTATAAAATAATAAGTAAAGATTTATAAATTAAATTTATAATTATTTTTTTAATCAGGGCTATCGAGTAAATAGGTGAGCGATCTTTGATGAGCGAACTTTGATAAGCGGGCTATCCGGCTATCGAGCGAACTTTAATAAGCGATATTTGAATTCCTTACGCTTTAATAATTATAAGACTTAAATTTAAAATTCTTAAAAATTTGAAAAGTATAAATAGCGTTTTAAAACTTTAAAAAAAAATCTTAAAATTTTAATAGAAAATAAAAAAGTAATTCTATATATTAGTAATATATATCTATTTTTTTAATAAGAAAGACGTAGAAGAGTAAGATTTTAATAATTATAAATATTAATTTATTTATTCTCGATAAGTTAATCGATTTAATTAAAGAGCGTAGTAAACTCGAATTAATTAGTTATATATATAAATTTAAGATTTTTTAACTTAGCTTTATCTTATTCTTTTATATATATTAATATATATATAAGATATTTCGATTAGAATTTCTATATTTAAAAGTATAAGTAATTATTTTAATTATTATTCTAGATAACGATTAATTATATTTATTAGAGATTATCGATATAATAGCTATTACTATTATAGTATTACTATTATAACTATTACTATTATAGCTATTACTATTATAGCTATTATTACTATAACTTACTATTACTATTACTATTATAGCTACTACTATTATAATTATTACTATTATAGCTATTACTATTATAACTATTATTATTATAACTATTATTATTATAACTTTTATTATTATAGCTATTAATATTATAACTATTATTATTATTATTATTACTATTATAACTATAATATAATAATAGACTATTTAAATAATAAATAATTATAATTATAGTAGTAATAGTTATAATAATAATAGCTACTCGTATTATTTAAAAGTAAGTTATCTCGCTTAATAGCGTCGACTATACTTATTAATTAGACTACTAGATTTCTCCGTAATATCGTACTAGTCTTTATCTATAGATATAGAAGAGATAAGCTATTATTCTTTAATAATAACTTTAAATACTATATTCGTATATAAGTAAGCTTTTCTACTAGTCTTTCTATATATAACTAATTATATAAAAACTTTAAATAACTTTTCTATTAATTATCGTCGCTCTTAAATAGACGATATTATTATATTCGCTCTTCGATAGATAAATATCTCTTAAATCTCTCTTATTAGTATTACTATACTTAATAATAATAATATAATATTTCTAGACTAGATAAATCGTAGATAAGAGAAGAATATATTAAAATATCGTCTGGAGTATAAGACTATAACTAAACGTATTATAGAAGTAACGAATTTTTAATAAAATAAGACTAATAATAGATATACTAGAGGAGATATATCTATTCTCTAAATTTATTACTATCTTTTAGACTATAATAGAGCTATAATTTAGCTTATTAACGATCTATAACTAGCTTATTCCATTTTCGATTTTTAGCGAAGTTCTACTCTCGTTCTAGCTTCTCTCTAATCTTATCTTTAAAAATCTTATTAGCTCTCTTAATTTTTCGTTAATAAAGCTATAATTCGTCTTTTATAGAATTTTATAATAACTTTATCTAATATAGATTAAATAAGTTTAATATTTATTCTATCTTCTTTATTTTACGTTATTCTTATTTATCTTTATAAAGCTTAGCTACTTTAATATATACTAAGATATTATTCTTAATTACCTATATATCTTTATTAGAATTTCGAGTTATAACTTTCTCGACGTATTTATATAGACGGGTTAATAGAATGTAATCTCTATACTACTCGATATTAATATTATAATCTTTAAAGACTAAAAGAGATATATACTTAAAGACTTGCTCTAAGAAACGTTGTTTTTTTAGGCCTTTATTATATTTACCTTCACTACTCTTTTAAATTAGTCGATTATAAATGTTAATTTATCGATTCTCGTTCTATATTTTATTAGTATTTCTTATATAAAAGTTAATATAAAAATATACTTCTATAATAATATACTCTAGAGTTTCGAGGATTTTCGCGAGATCCCGTTTTTCTATTATATCTTTTTTAAGTTCTTAATTCTTTAGTATAATTTCGGCTTCTAACTTACGACGTTTAATTACGATACGTGTAAGTTAATAGTACTATAAATCGATATCAGGCTCCGTGAAATATGAAGCTTAATGCATTTATGTGAATTATATCGGTGTATCGACTCTCGCTATCGTTTCCGCTGATTTTCCTTCCTCTATTGAAACCCGACGTCGTTTACGATTACTCCTCTGAATCTTATAATAATATTTATTACTAGCGATAAAGATAGAATTCTTATCTAACTCGCTAATAATCTATATGTAAAGATTATCTCGTTTATATTCTTTAAAGTAATTTAAACGTAACTTCTTTAACTCGATTCTTCGCTTAATTCTTTTAATAATATAATCGTCCTCGACTTCGTAAGTATATTTTAAAGCTATTCTAGCAAGTAAAGATCTAAAGACTAATAATTATAATTTATCTTAGTCTCATTTTCACTTATTATTAACTCTTAATATATCGATATTTTCTTTATCTATAGCCTCTTAATAAGTGTTATCTGAATTCTTAAGAATAACTTATCGTACTATCTTTGATAGCTCTAATTAATCCTCTATTCGTACGGGGCTACCGACTCGATTTGCGTTATCGATATATATTAAAATATCGTTAAAATCTTTATTTTCTACTCTATCAATTGCTCTCCGTATAATCGCAACTACGATACGAGTATTTATACTTATTTTTCGCTCGATTTTCTAAAATTCTTCGAGATAGAGTAGTCTATAAATAGCTATAGCTATTCTAAGTTAAAGACTAATTTTATTATCGTATAAAGTTATAATATATATATATAATATAGCTATTATAAGAGTAAATAATTAAATAAATAGTTTAACGACGAGAAAACGACTATTAAGACGCTAAATTTTAGCGTAAATAACTTACTTCTAAATAGTACGAGTATAATAATAATAGCTATAATAGTAATAGCTATAGTAGTAATAACTATAATAATAATAGCTACTTATACTTCTAAATATAGAACTTATACTATTAAATATAGAAATCTTAATTAAAATATCTTATATATATATTATTCTATAATAGAATATTATAAATATATTATATTATAATATATATCGTTAAGATTTTATATTATATTAGATATAAAATTATATAAATATTAATATTCTATATCTTATTAGAGTATAATATAATAAGTTAATATATTATATTATATTATATCTTTTTAATTAATAATTATAAATTTATATACTACTTTAAATATTTAATAATATTATTATATAATTCTATTCTAACTCTAAATAATAAATTTAAAATAAGATTAATTTAAAAATATTTATTATTTTAGTAAGTAGAAAAGAGCTATCTTTATTATTAACGACTTAATTTCTACTATTATAAACGATTCTAATTTTTAAAAACTTATTAAAAACTTAACTATTAAATTAAATAATATTCTTATTTAGAATATAAAGAATTACTTTAAATATATAGAAATTAACTATTTAATATAAATTAAGATTATTATAAATAATATTAATTAGCTAAGTAATAATATCGTTTAAATTATTTAAAAGATTAATTAATTACTTCTTATTTTTTAAAGCTTATTAAAATATTATTATTTATATCTAATAATTTTTTAAACGAATTTCTTTATATTAATTTAATCTTAATTAATTAAATTTAAATTTCGAAGTTTAATTTTTTTTATAAATCTAGAAATTTAAATACTATTTTAAAAATAAAATATTTTTAATATAACTCGAGTAATATAATTTAATTTAATATTCTTAATAATTAAAAAAAAATTAATTTAAAGTTATTATAAAAGTATATAACTATACTATTAAAAGAAATAAGATTTTTTTAAATATCTTAAAATATATAAATAATAATATTAATATTATAGCGATTTTATATAAAGAAATTATTTTAAAAAATAGACTTAATTACCTTTAATAATTAAATTAAATTAAACTTTATTAATATATTATAATTAAATTAAAAAATAATATTAAAAAAAATTAAAGCGAAAATAAAAAATATTTTTATTTTAAAGAAGAATAAAGATAATATTAGATATAGCTATAATAATAGCTATTTTAAAATTATATTATACTCTTTATAATATAATATTTTATAATATAATTTTATAAATATCTTTATAATTATATAAAAAAAAATGAAAATAAAAGATTATATTTTAAAAAGCGTTAATTATAATAATATAAATCTTATTAAGATTTATCTAAATATACTTTTAAATATTAATTTAATAGTTATAATTTTATATAAAAATTAATTTTAATTATTAATATAATATTATTTATAATCTTATTAAATTACTAATAAATTAAAATTAATAATAAAATTAATATCCTTTATAAAAGTAATATTATTCTTCTTAAAATAAATTTAATTTAAATTAAAATATAAATCTTTAATAACGATTTATTAATATTATATATTATTTTATTAAAAGAAGATATAATACTTAACTTAAAAAATATAAATATAATTAATAAATAATTTAAATAAAGAATAATATATATTAATTAAAAAATATACTATTATAAATTATATTTAATAAATATATCTAGTAGAAGCTAATAAATAAGAGCTTAATATAATTTAATATACTAGATATATTTAAATAACTAGATTTTATAATAAAAGAATTATCTTATTATTACTTAAAAAACGTCTTTCTTAGAAATAAGATTTTTAAAGATCTTATATTATTATAATAGTAATAGTAATATCTATATAGTAATAATAGCTATTATATAATAATCTATTACTAAAAAGTAATAATATTTTTTATCAATATTAAATTAATTTAAAATTAACAATCTTTATACTTCTTTAAATATTAAAAATAAAGAATTCTTATACTTTTTTAAGATATAAAAAGTATAAAATCTTTATACTTTTTTATCTTACGCTTCTTTATCTTTTATTACTTCTATATACTTCTTAAACTAGCTTTTTATAATATAATTATTTAAATCTAATAACTATAAAACTTTATTATCTTTAATTATTAAATAATCTATTTTATTAATAAAACTAATTAAAGAGTTATCTAATATCTTATAAAGAATATCTTTAAATCTATTAGAGTAGTATTATTATTATTTAAAAATTGATAAATATAATCTTATTCTTCTTTACTTAATTTTTTTTTAATAAACTTTACTAAAAGCTTAAATTATCGATTATATTACTCTAAAAATAATATTATATTCTTTTTTTAAAATCTATAACTTAGAAATATTATCTATTTAATTTTTTATTTATTAATAATACTTTAAAAATAAAAAGATATACTTCTTTAAAGTAAGTAGATATCTTATCTATTAGATCTTTAAATAGTAATTCTTAACTTACTACTAAGTTTAAGAATTTATAATATTATTTATTAAAAACTTTAAATATTTCTATTAATAAGATTATTCGTTATCGTAATAATAATAAAATAATAGATAAAGAATTTAAAGTAAACTCTTAAGCTATTAATATAGAAGTAATTATTATTAATATTATTAATCGCTATATAAAAAATTATCTAAATTAAAAATCTTCTAACTCGTTAGATTTATTAGAAAATCTAGAAATATTAAAATAAAATACTATTAATAGAAGTTACGAATTCCGCTTTTTTAATAGCGATATTAAATTCTTTAATTCTTTTTATAATAGTAAATCTTCTAATACGATAATAGATATAAAGTATATTAAAAAAGAAATATATTTTTAAAATATTATTATATTTATTAATAGAATTAAATAAAAAGATATATAATAAAAATTATTAGCTTTATTAATTTTAATAATATAGTATTAAATTACTATTAATCTAAATTAATATTAAAAAAAAAAATATATAATCTCGCTAATCTTTTTAGTCTAATTATACTTTATATTAATTTAAAGAAATCTATTAGAATATTAATATATATAATAGAATAAGATAAAGTTAAGCTTAAATATTTTAAATTTATATATATAGCTAATTATAAATTCGAGTTCGCTATACTCTTTATTTAGATCGATTAAATTAACTTAATAATTATTTTATATCTTCTTATTAAAAATTTATATATAAAGATTTTATATTTTAAAATATTTTACTTATAATAAATATAATAATTTTATAATTTCTTAAATTATAAAGCTCGCTTCACGCTTTTTAACGATCTAAAAATTATAAAATTTAATTTATTATTTATAAAACGAAATAATATTTTAATATAAATATACGAAATACGTTTAAAATCGAATAATTCTTTTATCTATTTATATAATTATTATTCTTCTATCTCTCTATTAATTCTACTAATTCTATTAATATAAATATATTTACTCTTAATATCTCTTATCTAAAAATTACTAAATATCTAAAATAAATATATATTTCTTTTTCCCCTCTTTTAGAGTCTCTATTAATACCTTTAAATCGCTTTTTAATAAATTTATTATTATTAATAATCGAGGTTATAAGCGAGCTTAATAGCTATTTACTATTATTTATAAATATAATAAAAAACTCTTAAAAAGAGCTTTAATATCTTTTAATTTAATAATACTATCTTCTAAAACGTATTTTTCTCTTCTATTTATTCTTTATTATTCTATTTTAAAGTCTCTTAATATATATTAAATTCTAAATACTTTAAAAAGAAGCTTTTAAATAAGAGAAAAACGCTATTAAAAATCTTTTATTATAAAACTTATTAATAAGCTTTTTTAATAATAACTCTGTTAATAATAACTCTTTTAATAATTTATATTCTTTTAATCTATATTTTAATCTTTATTTAAATTCTATTTAATCTCTAATAAAGCTCGCTAGCTATATTATAAATTATTTATATATTATAAAATCTATATAATATAATATTATAAAAAGATAAAATAGTCGAATAGTACTATAATAGTAAAAAGATTAAAATTAAAATACTTAAAATAGATATTAATTAAAAAGTAAATAATATAAAATAGAGTTATAAGAGTATTAAAATAAATATAAATAATTATAAATTATCTATTTTTTAATATTTATTATCTTAAATTTTATTAATAATTATAAAGAATTTTATCGTTATAGCGTTTAATATAATAATATAATCTTTATAATCTTATAATAAATTATTATTAATTATTATTTAATTATTTTATATATATATAAAGTCTAGAAAATAATTATTATTTATATATTAGTATCAGTATATATAACAGAATAAGGTAGGGCTGAGCTTGGAAACCTTGAATTTGTATGTGCAGCCAATCATCAATTCGGGTTCGCTACGCTTTTTGGTTAGACCGGCTGAGTCAGCCCGGTAGCCCTCCCGCGCCTCCCTCATTAAAAATTTGTATGTAGAAGTTTTACACTTTGAAGTACTCAGCTTGCGATATATATAGTTACTTTATAATTCCTCAAATTGTAGAGCTCGCTTTGCGCTTTCTAACGCTGTAAAAATTATGAAGTTTGGCCTACTATTGGTGGATTAAATGGACATTCAAATATGGTAGTCATGGTAGTCACACCAGACGCGTCCGGGATCGGATAATAATCCTTCCACCTGTTTGTTATTCTTCCACCATTCTACCAATTCTACCAATTCTACCAATTCCACCAATATAAATATAATCGTCTTCGATACCCCTCGCCCAAAGGTCACTCAACGTTTCAGGTACGTACACCCCTTTTGCCCGCCTCTTAGAGCCCCAGGCCACCCCCCAGGCGAATCCGCTACTGCTGGCAATCGAGGCCGCAAGCGAGCCCAACAGCTACCTACTACTGCTCATAAACGCGTCGGAAAGCCCTCAAAAAGAGCCCGAACGGATACGTCCTCCCCTACATACTTCTCCCAAGCCAGCGGTAGGTGGGTTAAACTGATATTCAAATATTGTAGTCATACCAAACGCGTCCGGGATCGGATAATAATCCTTCCACCTATTTGTGTAATCATTCTTCTTCCACCATTCTACCAATTCTACCAATTCCACCAATATGAACACATTTACCCTCGGTACCCTCGCAGTCAGTTGAATAAGAGGAGGATCTACAACAGGCGAATGCGGAGAACACTGCGGAGAACATTGCTGAGATAGTCATCAGCAGCAGTGACACAACAGGCCTACTCTCCACGGTCTCACACCAATCCACTCAGCCAGTGCAAGAGAAGTCAATACAGCAGGCGAATGCGGAGAATACTGCGGAGAAACCAAGCGGCAACCGGGACCCCAGCACCAAGAACACGGCTCAGCTCTCCAAGATCTCACGGAGAACACCACTGCAACTTAGCCTGTTATCCCCACTGCATTAAGGAGTAAGAGGAGGAACTACAACAGGCAAATGCGGAGAACACTGCGGAGAACACTATGGAGAACACTGCGGAGAAACCAAGCGGCAATAGGGCCCCCAGCACCAAGAACACGGCTCAGCTCTCCAAGATCCCACGGAGAACACCACTGCAACTTAGCCTGTTATCCCCACTACATTAAGGAGTAAGAGGAGGAACTACAACAGGTAAATGCGGAGAACACTACGGAGAACACTATGGAGAACACTGCGGAGAAACCAAGCGGCAATAAGGCCACCATCGTCAAGAACACGGCTCAGCTCTCCAAGATCCCACGTCATATACTCTCCACGGTTCCACATCAAATCATCACTCAGCAAGCGGAGAACACCACTGCAACTTGGCCTGTCATCCCCACTGCATTGATATGGTACATCACTGCAATGACGTCACAAGAGGAGGATCTACTGCGACGATCACAGCCAATTAGGCCTCTGCAGAAGGAACATCGGACGATACATATTTGGACGAATTGAAACCGTCCGATGTCTTGCTCTGACAGCTATTTCATTATTCGAAAGATTTCACTGCGGCAGGAGATAATGTGGGATTCACACCACTAATTGGCATGTTGTCTCCATTTCTTTCCGGTATTTCGATACTTCTTGTCATAAGAACATGGCCTTTCTCTGTTTTTTGTAGGCAATTATTACGGATCAATCCTTTACACTCGATATACCTTCCTAATTAGGCCTTAGCGCGCCTCTCTCCGCACATATATACCTGTATGTAGGTCAAAAACGCACAGCAAGCGATCAGAGTTCGATTTGACTTAGGGCTAGGGCTAAAATTCCATTTGACTTGGAAAAATCCAACTCCATTTGACTTAGAAAAATCCAACTCCATGAATTTAATTCATGGGCCTTTACTTGTTTACTCTAATATTTTTAAAAAATCAAAAATTAATTTTTAACTAAATTTATATTAAAAATATTATTTAAAACTAATTTATAATATAATATAACTTTCTCTTAATTATATTTTTTATATTAATTTTATTAGATATAGCTATTATAATTATATTAATTAAATACTTTATTATAAAATAATTATAATTCTTAAAAATATTAATTTCTATATTAATACTTTTAAATTAATATTTAAAAGATTAAAAGTTAACTTAAATATATAAGATTATAAATTATTTTATAAAAACTTATAATATTATAATTTATATATTTATAATTATTTTATTTTAAATAAAATTTTTATTATCTAAGAGAGTAATATTAATAATTTATTAAATATATTTAAAATTAAAAATATATTAATAAAAGCTTAAAGTAATAGAATATTTTATATTTTATATTAATATTTAATTTATATATTTTTATATTTTTCTTTTATCTTCTTATTTAATAAATAATTATAATATAATAATATATTTAATATAGATATTATATTAAATAAAAGCTTTTTTATCTAATAAAGTAGTAATAATAAAACTATTCTATAAATTAAAGAATTTATTAATTATAATAACTTTATATAAATAAGACTTATTTTATATTATAAATCTATATTATCTAATTCTTCTATTATATTAATTATTAGTTTTTTATAAATATATAATATAAATTTATTCTAATAAATTTAATCGTTTTTTTTATTATAATAAATTATTATAATATTTTATTTATAATATCTATATAACTATAAAAATTAATAAATTTTATTAATTAAAAATAAATTAGAAGATTATATAAATTAATATTTATTAAGTAAATATTAATATTTAGATTAATAAAGCTATTATAAATAGTTAAGCTAATAAATAACGTATTATTCTCTTTTTTCTATATTAAGAAAATTTATAATTTATAAAATAACTATGTTAAGATATTATTATTTTATCTATTAAATTTAACTAATTAAACTTCTTTATAATTTTTATCTATAATCTAAAAAAAAAAAAAAAAAAATAAAAATCTTTTATCTAATAAATATATTATTAATTAATTTAATCTAATTATTAAGATATTTAAATTAAAATTAAAAATGTTATGGATTATGCTTGTGGCAGAAGCTAGTGGCTAATAGCTTGGCATGGCTTGGCATTAAGATGTACTTAGGCAACCAGATTCCATAGGAGAAGAATCATCTTTATTACCACTCAAGAAACGTCTTTCTCAGGAATGAGATTCCTGAGGATCTTATGCTACCATAACAGTGGTAGTAACACCTGCATAGCAGCAGCCACCATATAATGGCTTGCTGCTAGAAACCAACAGAGTCCTCCACCAACACCAGACCAATCCGAAGTCGAGGATCCTCATGCTTCTTCAAGTACCTGAAGCAAAGAATCCTCGTGCTTCTCCAAGACATAAGAAGTGAAGAATCTTCGTGCTTCTTCATCTTCCGTTTCTTCATCTTCCGCTACGACTACGTACCCGTCAAGCTGGCTTCCCGTGACACAGTCATTCAGGCCTGGCAGCTACGAGATTTCATTGCCTCCGGTCACCAAGCAAGCTCCCTTATTGACGGAACTACTCGAAGGGTTATCCAACACCTCACCAAGGATACCTTCAGACCTGCTAGACCAGTGTCATCATCATCAAGAGACCAACGAGCACGGTCTCGTTCTTCTTCACTCGATCCTCTTTCCCAGCAAACTTGGCCAGAAGATTGGGCCATCGACCGTACTTCCCTGAGAACGGCACTTCGTTCCTTCCAAGAATCTACGACTCAGGAACGCCGCCTTTTCGATCCCCCTTCTACTGGCAATACTCCAGAAGCAGAAAGGCATACCCCTCCAGATCAAGCTGCAGGTGCCTCGCCCACCAGATCTCCAAGCAGCAATCCTCAACTCACTGCTGAGTCCGGGGATCCGCAACGTCTTTCGCCAGGAACCTCAAATACTTCCGCTGACGAGACTATTCGTCGTCGTAGCAACAGTAGGATGGCAGACGGAGGATCCGGAGCAGACCCCCAAGCCATTGACATAGAAGCAATCATCACCAGTGCCATCGATCGCTACGTGAGAAATCATCCAAATCCAGGACCTCCTGGCCCGCCAGGTCCGCCAGGAAATCCAGGGAATCCAGGAATACCAGGGCAGGATGCTGCTAACGGAAGCAACGGACCCCGCTTCCTCAGCAGCGATGTCGGATTCTTCGATCCTTTCTACGATGGCAAATCTTCTGATACGGCAGCAGGCATAGAGCATGCCGGGAAGGAAACCTATTTCCGGGATGTCACTGTCTTCATCGATAGAATCAAGGATGTTGCGAGAGTCAAGGGTGCAGAGCTGCTACGGAACAACCTGCAAATCTGTCTTCGAGGCGAAGCACTCGAATGGTATACGTGTCAGCTTACTGATAACGAGAAACGTCTGCTAACTTACGGCAACAACGTTGACGAATGGAGTGCTGCTTTGCTTGAGAGATTCGGGCCTACCAAAGCATCGGGAATGGCTACTATCGTCAAGGAACGATACACACTCAACGATGCTACGAGGCACCGTGAGCCACGTGAGTATGCTATGACTATCATCAGGGCTGCTAAAGTAGCAAAACTCGGTGACGAGCATAATCAGCTTGACATCATTTGGAACGGCCTTGACGTCGAGTTCCAGTCTGACATAGATCCACCCACTATTCAAACTACGCTGAATCAATTTCTCACAGCTATGGACGTGAGAAAGAATCAATGGTGGACAAAGGCTTCGAGGATGACGAAGCCCAGTTCAAGCAATGCTCCTCGTATACCAAATCTACCTCATAGGGGTAATCTCAGTCAGTACAATCAAGCAAGAGGCATGCCTAACCGACCTGCGAACTCTGGTTTCCAGAATTCCGGGCGGCCACAGCAGCAATCTTCAGCTTTCCCCAATCAGCAGAATTATCAAGCTTACAATCAATCTCAGAATCGTCAACCAGCTTATCAAAGCAACGGTCCTGCTTATCAAAGCTACCCTCGAAGAGACGCACAGCAAGCACTGCCAGCCCCACCAGCTCCACCAGTACAGCGTCAGATTACTGCTGGCCCAAGTCAGTACCAGCAGCAAAACGCGTACGGTTCTCGCCAGTCTTTCCAGCCTAGTCGTGCCCCATACCGACCTGGAGGAGCCTACCAGAATGCTGCTACTCGGTCTTTCCAGCCACGGGAGCAGCGGGCTTATCAAACCTCAATTGATGAAGCAAAGGAATCCGAGGATCCTCCATGGGATCTAAGTTACCCGGAGGATCCTAGTAGCTTCCACAACGACTATGATAAGGATCCCGAGGAGCAAGAGAATGAAAATGTTGATTACTCGAGCTTCCACGAACCTTATGGAAGCACGGAACCGGAAGTCAACTTCATCGACTCACCGCTGCCAGAACACTCTTGCCAGCGATGCCACAAGAAGTTCAAATCCAGGAATAAGCTATTCCATCACCTCAAGCAGCAATGCTGGAATCACGAACCCGGGAATGAGATTTCCAGGAAATCCAAGGATTCCGGGAACGAGAATCCTAAGAATCCCAAGCATGCTACCGAAGTAGGTACTCATGCTACGGAAACAGCTTCCACACTCAAAATCATTGAGTCTACTGCCCTAGCACCGCCTGGATACGGGCAAGGAACCGCTTTCCGTGGTTTCCAGCACACCAAGGCAGATGCTCGCCTGGATCCGGATTCTTCCAATACCGAAGTTTGCCTGGATCCTGGATGCCCGATTACCCTAGGTGATCGTGCTTTGCTAGCTTCCTTACCCGACTTCGAGAAAAGGATCCAGAAGCAAGCATCTCCCATACCGGTCCGAGGCTACGGCAACAGGATCACCAATGCTACGGAGTACATTCTTATGGATCTGTACTTTCCAGGAAATCTGGGAGGTACAGAAGAAGCTGCCCTTGCTAAGGTGCAGATAGAGGTTCACTTAACGGATAACCTCAAGGCTAACATGTTGATTGGAACGGACGTTCTTACACCGCACAAGTTTCTGCTAGACTGTGAGTCACAGTCTGCTACCATAGGCAGTTGCCAGAACGTCAAGATTTCTGCTCGTTCTACGACGAAGCCTCACTCTCAAGTCAAGCGAGTCGTGAAAGCAAAGTCTGTGCTTACGTTACCACCCAACTCCGTAACGAATATCCCAATCAGCTATCATGGCACGCTCCCTGATGATCGTGACTACCTGTTCGAGCCCGAATTCTCGACTTTCCTTGGAAAAGGAGGCGGTATCTTTGCTCACGTTGTGGATTCCGCTATGACTTTCGTGCAAGCAAGGAATTCTACGGAAGCACCAGTCTTGCTTCCTAAGAATACGAGGCTAGGCACTGTGGTGGAGTATGCTGTGGATGGATGCTACCAAGTTTCTTACAAGTCAGCAGACTTAGCAGCTTGTGGGTGGCGCACTTCAGATCGATCGGAGACAGCTGCCGTTACCGCAGCCACGAATGATTCTACCAATACGAATCATGCTGCTACGGTAGATCCTAACCTCGAGCATGTACTTCCAAACGGCGTGACCGTCTATGGCAAGGACGAGGCTTACCGTGCTTTCAGCTCTGTTGTGGCAGAATTTGGAGACGTCTTCACGGATTCAGGAAGCACCATAGATATTCCTGAAGAACAGTGGATGCCGATTCCACTGAAGCCAGACGCCAAAGCAAAGCCATCAAAAGTCTATCCCCTCGGCCACAAAGATCGAGAAGTAGTTGACGCTACTTTCGACAAGCTACAGCAGCAAGGAAAGCTTCGCTTCTCCACGCAGCCAACTCCTTACAGCTGGCCTTGCTTCGTGGTCTGGCGAGATACACCACAAGGCCGCAAGGGAAGGGTTGTCATCGATATCCGAGGACTCAATGCCATGACAGAAGATGATGGCTATCCATTACCCTTGCAATCAGATATCATTGCATTGATAGCAGGATATGCCTACATTTCTACCGTGGACGGAGTCGCATGGTTTCACCAATTTAGTGTGAAGCTTCCTGACAGGTATAAATTACTATTGTCAGCCACCGCGGTCAGGAAGAATCCAGTGTAGCACTTATGGGGTATAAGGGATCTCCACCATACGTGCAACGTCATACGGATGCCCTGCTACGTCCACTTCGTGCTTTCGTACGTGCTTTCGTAGACGATATCATCGTCTTTAGCAGAACCCTTCAGGAGCACGAATCTCACCTCCGACAGCTATTCCAGCTGCTACGAGAGAAACGTGCTTCTCTGGCACCGACGAAATCCTTTCTGGGATTCCCGTCTGTAATGCTGCTAGGACAACGCGTTGACTCCCTTGGCATGTCTACAGCAGAAGAAAAGATCAAGGCAATCACCACGCTCCGGTTCCCATCAAGCCTTCGTGACTTGGAGATCTTTCTCGGCTTGACAGGATGGCTGAGAAACTCGATTCCTCGCTATGCGCAGCGTGCTCAGCCGTTACAGGAACGGAAGACTTCTCTTACTCAAGCAATGGTAGCTAAGTCTACTGCTTCCTCAGATCAACCCGAAGCTACTCCTAAGAAGCAACTCACCGGACCCGCACGTAAGCGAACTTCCATGCAGCTACGCTACGAACCGACTCGGGGCGAAATTTCTGCCTTCCAGGATTTGCAGGATGCTTTCCGCTCACCCTCCTTCCTGGTGCACTTCGATCGGAAGCGGAAGTTGCACATCGATATCGATGCTTCCAAAGCATGGGGATTCGCTGCTATGGTTTACCACGTGCGGGGAGAAAAGGAAGTCTCTGTTTCGGCTAGAGGAGACGTGCAGGCCATAATGTTCCTAAGCAAATCAATCAATGCTGCGGAACGTAACTACTGGCCCACGGAACTTGAGGTCGCTGCTATAGTTTGGGTAGTCCGCAAGGTCAGGCATCTAATCGAAGCATCAGAAGTACCACCAGTAGTGATTTACACCGATCACTCTGCTGCAGTTCAGATCGCTCGGCAAACTACGCTTTCCACGTCGTCCACTGACAAACTGAATCTTCGGCTGGTTCGTGCTTCTCAATACTTGTCGGGATTCAACCTTGCCATACGCCACAAGGCTGGCAAAGCGAATGTCGTTCCCGACGCATTGTCCAGGCTTCAAGCAGACGTGGATTCCGAAGAGAAGCAAGCAGTGCTAGAAAGTCTTTATGGGAGCATTCTAGAACTAAATGAACGGATAGCACCGCTCGAAGAAATCCCAGTCTACCACATGACTTTGGTAGAAATGAATGATGACTTCAAAAAACGCCTTGTCGAGGCGTACAGCAAGGATCCTCAATGGATCAAGATCCTTGACTTACTCAAGCAGCCTGACTTGCCAGAAGGACTCCGCTTCCGGAAACACAGTGATCTCATTTACAGCACGACGCTTGATCACGTCGGCAAGCAACGACTCTGCATCCCTGAGTCAATGCAGCAAGAAGTTTTCCAGCTAGCACACGATCAGAATTTCCATGCAGGTTTCCACACTACCTACGCTAGGATCTCGCCATCAGTCTACATCAGGGGCTTGTCGAAGCACCTTCAGACTTACCTGAAGCATTGTCCTGAGTGCCAACTTAATCAAACCAAGCGTCATCCCACTTATGGCGAGCTCAATCCAATTTCTACGCCGCCGATTCCTTTCCACACCATAGCAATGGATTTCATCGTCGCGCTTCCCTTCTGGGAAGGCAAGAACATGCTTCTTACCGTGACATGCAAGTTCTCTAAGAGAAAACTTCTCGTGCCAGGGTTTGATGAATGGACTGCCGCCGATTGGGCGAATGCTTTGCTTGTTGCTCTGGTATCTCATGACTGGGGTGTTCCTGTCGCCATAATCAGCGACCGTGATGCTAAGTTTATGAGTGTTTTCTGGAAGGCTATTTTCGAGAAGCTCGGAACTACCATGGCGACTTCGACTGCTTATCACCCCCAGACGGACGGGCAGTCGGAAAGAACGAATCAGACTGTCGAGATTGCTCTACGATTTCATCTTACTACTGGCACGGATGACTGGTTGAGCGTGCTTCCATTTCTTCAAGCATGTCTCAACAACTCAGTCACTTCAACGGGATTTGCACCAAACGAAATCGCATATGGATTCCGGGTACGAGATACACTGGGGCTACTTGCAGACTTGCCGCCAGAGGATCTCAATCGACTGCGTCTTATCAAACGAGAAGAGGCTGATGACGCTATTGCTTTCGCCAATGCTATGACGAAAACTCGCTACGACAGTAGCCACAAGGCTATCAATCTTCGTGAGGGGTCATTGGTTCACCTGAGGCTGCATCATGGCTACTCCATTCCCGGCGTTAATCCCAAGCTTTCCAATCAGAGAGTCGGACCATTCAAGGTGCTGGAGAAAGTCGGAAATCTTGCCTACCGACTGGATCTTCCGGGTATCATGCGTATCCATCCTGTGATATCCATAGCCCAATTGGAGCCCGCATCAGATCAAGCTGAAGATCCTTATCACAGGAAACCACATCCGCCACAGCCAGTGGAGGAAGAAGGGGAACAGATAGATCCAGACCTTGCTGCCAGATTTCCACTGTTCGAAATCGAAAAACTGAGTGACAGACGGGGAACTGGAAGGAATGTCAAGTACCTGGTACATTGGAAGGATAGTGGTAAGGAGCATAATGCTTGGTACCCACTACATGCCCTCTCGGGAGCAAAGGATCTTGTGGCAGAGTGCGACGCCCGAATTTCTGCTGATCCCACAAGAAATCGTCGAGAAAAGAAGAAAGCACTTACTCTGCCAACTCCTGAAGCTGACGCTGTCGGGAATCAAGCTACTACTGCTAGGAAACGTGGCCGTCCTCGCAAGGAGAATCATGCTTCCCAGGAAAGACCTGCTCCTGCAGTTCGAACCATGATGAAAGCACCAATTTCCGTGAAGAATGCGACTTCGCCGCCTACGTTACCGCCTACTTCGCTACCGAATCCTCCTGCTACTCCTGCTACCCGCCGTAGTATACGGCTTCTTACTCAGTGAAACGTCTTTCGAGGAAGGCCATTCTTGCGGGGGGTTTCTTCTACAGAGTAGGATCTTGCTACGGAAGGAAGGAAGTCCGTGCTTTGCCAGAAGAAACGACTTTCTTTGCTTGCAGCGAGAGCCTACGGGAAGCTTGAAGAAATGAGTTTCTTTGCTTGCAGCGAGGGCGCTGCATTTCTTTTTCTTGTCGGCATATGTTATGGATTATGCTTGTGGCAGGAGCTAGTGGCTAATAGCTTGGCATGGCTTGGCATTAAGATGTACTTAGGCAACCAGATTCCATAGGAGAAGAATCATCTTTATTACCACTCAAGAAACGTCTTTCTCAGGAATGAGATTCCTGAGGATCTTATGCTACCATAACAAAAAACGCTTATAAATAATATTCTAAAGAAAAAAATATTAGATATACTTTTATTTTTTTAAACTCTTATTATAATATAATAACTCTTTCTCTTTTTATTTAATAGAGTAATTTTTTAAATAATATATTAATTAGATAATTAGTATAGATTATAATTTCTAAAAAATATATAATATAATTTAATCTTTTATACGTCGTAATTTCTATTACTTAGCTTTATATATTATTTAAATTTTTTTTTATAAAAGTAAAGTATAGTTAATTAAAATATCGATTAGCTTTAATTCTAATTAACTTTATAAATAATAAATTAAGTTTTAATCTATATCTATATTATTAAATTTTAAAAATAAGATTTATTATATATTTATATCTATATTATAATATATTTTAAAGATTAATTCTTTAACTTCGTTAAAGTAGATATTAATATTAATACTAAGATTTATAATTAAAATTTATTTTCTAATCTCTATATTATTATTATTAAATATATATTTTATAAAAATTATAATTAATATATTATTAATAAAATAAATATTATTTTATCTTATTAAGACTTAGATAAAAATATATATAATAAATAGTTTTCGAAAAACTTTAATAATAATATTATCTTTAAATTAGATTTTAAATACTTTATATATTATTAATATAAATTTATTAAAATATTAAATAATAAATTTAAATAGAATTATTAAGAAATACTTTATAATCTTTATTTATTAGTTAAATATAACGCTTATATTAATATAAAGATCTATATTAATATAATCTTTTTTAAATAAATTTTTAAATAAATTTATAAGAATAATAAAAAAATTAATTTTTAAATAAAGTATAAAAATAATATAAATTAGAACGATATAGAGTTAGACTAGATATATAAGATTTAAAAATATTAAAATATATAATAAATAAACTCTATAAAAGTTTATTAAAATAGTTTTAACTTTAAATTATATAATTATAACTCTTTTATTAAATAATTATCTATTTATCTTTTAAATTAATATAATATAGTATTTTATAATAATAATATTTTATTTTATATAATTAATATAAAATATAAATATTAGATTAAGTTAATAGCTTTTTTTTAATTAAAGTAATAATATTAATAATAAAGATAAATAGAAGATCTTTTTTATATCGATTTATCGATATAATATATTTAAATAAATAATAAATAAGATATATTTAAATAGAGTTTATATTAGAGATATAAAGATATTATTAAAAAAAAATTATTTTAAATTTTAAGAAATTCTTCTATCTATTATATCTTCTTTTAAATATATTAAATTCTATATTCTTCGAAGGTTTATATATAATAAATAATAATATTCTTTTTTTCTACTATAATACTTATATAATAAAGATTTATTTTATAATAACGCTAGATAAGATTAAGTATTAAATAAATTAATAAGTTAATAGAAAAGATATTATTAATAAAATATCTTTATAATAATCTTACTATAATATATACTCGATAATTCTCTAGATTTATAAGATAATTATAAATTAAAATTTAAAAGTATTTTTATTTTTATTTTTTTTAAATATAATATAAATAGCTTATCTCGCTAATTATAATATTAAAATATTATAACTTTTTTAATATATTTTTTTTAGAGTTATTAAAACTTTTCGCGCTAGACGTATTTTTTCTTTTTTTACTTATAAATAATTTAATTTTTCTTTTATACTTTATATATATTTCTTAACTAATACTTATTATTCTTTATTTAAATTATTTAATAATTATATTTATATTCTTTAAATTAAGTATTATACTCTCTTTCTATTAAATAATATATAATATAAATAAATTATTATTAAAGACTTTTATATTTATTTAATTTAAATTCGCTTAAAGAAATATAATAATATTTTTATAAAGAATATTAATTTTATTATTAGCTTTAATCTACCTATAATTTAATAAAATTATAAATATTTTTATATTAATAGTTAAAATTAATTTCTATATAAAGAATATAGTTATTAAATTAATATCTAGAAATAGATATAAATAAGTTTTAATAATAATTAATTTATTATAACTAATACTATATAAAATATAATTTCTTATTTTAATAGTTAATTTTTCTTTCTTAATAGCTATAAAGATATTAATAAAATTATATTTAAGAATATTATACTATAAAGAGTACGATATAATTTCAAATAGCTATTACTATAGCTTTATCTAATATTATCTTTATTCTTCTTTAAAATAATATTATTATTTATTTTTACTTTAAGATTTTTTTTAATATTATTATTTAGTTTAATTATAATATATCGATATAGTTTAATTTAACTTAATTATTAAAGATAATTAAGCTTATTTTCTAAAATAATTTTTTTTATATAAAATCGCTATAATATTAAAACTATCGATTATATATTTTAAGATATTTAAAAGAATCTTACTTCTTTTAATAGTATAATTATATACTTTTATAATAATTTTTATTAAATTCTTTTAATTATTAAAAATATTAAGTTAAATTATATCGCTTAAACTATATTAAGAATACTTTAACTTTAAAATTATATTTATATTCTTAAACTTATAAAAGATATAAGACTTTAAAACCTTAATCTAATTAATTAAAATTAAATTAATATAAAGAAATTCGTTTGAAGACTATTAGATATAAATAATAGTATTTTAATAACCTTTAAAGATTAAAAAGCTATTAATTAATTAATCGAATAGTTATTAAATAACTTTATTACTTAATTAATCAATATTATTTATAGTAATTAAATCTATATTAAATATCTAATTTCTATATATCTAAAATAATTCTTTATATCTTTAATAAAAATATCGCTTAATTTAATAGTTAGATTTTCAATAAGTTTTTTAAAATTATTTTTATTTTCAATAATAGAAATTAAGTCGTTAATAAGAAAAATAGCTTCTTTCTATCTACTAAAATAATAAATACCTTTAAATTAATCTCACTTTTATTCTATTACTTAAAGTTAAAATAAAATTATATAATAATATTATTAAGAAATTTAGAGTAGCGTATAAATCTATATAATAGAATATATTTATAAATTAAATATATTAAATCTAAAATATTTAATTATTATATTCTTAAGAGTAAATATAATAATAAATAATATTATATATTATATATCCCTCTAGCTCTATTTAATTAAAACGATTTATATACTCTCTTTTAATATATTTAATTCTTAATTTAATTAATTTTTAATATAATAATTAATAAGATCTAGAGCTAGTTATTATAGTAAATTAATTTATATTTATATTTTAAAATCTTTATCTATAACTAATTATATATAATCTTAACTTAAATTTTTAATAAAGTTAATTTATTAATTATAGCTTTAGACGATTTATTAAAAAGATAATTTACTCGATTAACGAGATATATTAAAAATAAGATTATTAAATAAATACTTCTTTTATAAATAAAAATATAATTAATTAGCGATTTATAATAATAGAAGTAAACTATTTATTATATAGAAAGTAAATAAAGTTTAATTTAATTTAGAGTTAAAGCTTTTATCTTCTTTATTATTTTTATAAAAATAAAAGTTAAGTAAAAACGTATAGTAAGCGATTAGAGTTTTTTTTAACTTAGAGCTAAGACTAAAATTTTATTAGCCGATAACTCAAGCCTCTCTCCTCTCCTCTCCCCTCTCCACTTTCTCCTCTTTACGATATCGGCTTCCCACTCCCTCGAGCTGCAGTGCGATGACTGCTGGATCCTGAATTAATCTTACGATGTGGTACTAGCTTTCGCCTCCCCTCATTCGATGCGATCAGGAGCAGAGGGTTCCTCAATTTACAAATTCTTACATGAACTGTAGCTGGAATGGGCTTGTGACTTCGCGCGGACAGCGACAACCGGGAGGCGAGAAGGCCAAGAACATGTTCATCGTCGTCGACGATGCCCTGTCATACTACTGTGCACAGGATGCATTGCAAGTGGTAGCTCAGGAGGGCCCTGCAGTGCTCTTGATGAGCTACAAGCACAAGCACTAGCAGTATGAAAAATTTCGCATCGCGCCACTTGCAAGAGGGTAGCAAGCACACGACGCTCAGCGGCCAAGGTCTTCCCCCGCTTTGATCACCCGCGCAATCCTCACATCAAATTGGAAATGTAACGACCCCCACCGCGCTGGCTGTCGGTAACTACACATGCAGCAAGCGAGGTCTATTGTCCCACGAGTACGACGGTACGCCCGCCATCTAAATGACAACCGTCTGAAGTCAAAATCTACAACAAGAAAAATGGCCGGGTGGGCCGACATAGCGGGCATCAATGGCTGGATGGGAGCTTCGAGCAAGTCAGAGGTATCTGCTGACTTGCAAGTATACCAAAGAAAGAGAGGGAGGCATATTCAGCTACGTTTCTCGATACTTTTGCCGTGATGGGTAAGCCTTTCTATATCTTCTGTCCTGCCGCTGTCGCTTTTGGAGTCAAGCAACGGAGGTTATTATGATGCCCGCGACAGAATGGTGATCTTGAATCAGCACTCACGAACTTGAACGACAGAGGAGACGAGGAGATCGAGGACGGTATCTAGACACATGACAGTTCAAAGATTATCTGCACGAGTCACGATGTACATTGTGTATTCTGTACCAACATCCCATCTCCTTGCAGAATAGTCTACTGATAATCGCCCAAATCTGAAAATGTCTCACCCGAGAAGATGGAAGACTCACTATCTCTCTCGTTCAAGTCAGTATTCTTCGGTGTATAGCCAGGGGGCCAGGTGTCGTAGATATGTCGATTTGAGTTCACCCACAGTTTTAAGACGTCGAGGTCATGAAATTCAGGTGTTCCGTAGACTGAAGAGGGTTGGTTGGGATCCCGGGTTTGTCTTTCGTCGAGCATAGTATTCCTAATGTCTCCGATCATCATCAATCCTGTCACGATCAATTAAAAGCCGAGATCGATTGTCATTTTCGTCATCAAGTATAATAAGCGATTTCAGGCGAGCCTCTGATGGGTGACCTTTCCATCTCTTGGCTTCTTCAATCAGTTTTGTTTGTAAGCCCGGCGCGAAGCCCTCTGATCCTCGAAAGATGGAACATTCCGCTCAGACGGTGTTGCCATGGATGTAGAAGGATTCGGCGGAGACCCCGGAGACCTCGAGGCAGGGGGAGATATTTGAGGTATCGATCTGCCGGATCTTGACAGCAGCGTGGACCTGCGAGTCCAGTCGGGTCGTCTCGATGGTTCGGGAGACGGAGTGCCCGGCGGCAAATCAAAGTATGCGTCGAATTCCGGCAAATCAAAGTATCCCTCGACCTCCCAACGAGGGTTGATATGTATAGCGTCCATAGACCGACTACGGGGCGGGAGAGTGAGTTTGGCATAACAAGATATGGGTGGAGTATTCAGAGCCTGACCATAGCTCTGAAAAGCGGTTGGATGGTGAATAGAGTCGGGCTCAGCAAAGGAATCCCGATCAGGGTTGTGGAGAGCCACGGAATCCTGATTAAAGCTTGGAGGAGTATTCGAACATCGATTATAGATCGAGCGTTGATTTAAAGCTTGATCAGGAGTTGATGAAGAATCAGAAGCTTGATTATAGCTCTGATAAGCAATCGGAGCGGGATTGGAGCTAGGCTTAAAAGAGGGAGCCCGACCGAACACTGGCAGAGCCATAGGTTTCTGGTCAGAGCTCGGGGAGGTGTTCGGAGATCGATCATGGATTGAGCGAGCTTTCGAAGCTCGACTAAGGGTTGCGCCAACTTCCTGACACCGAGGGTACCTCACAGGGAACAAACTTCGTCCATGTATCGGGCGAGCAATCAGAATTTGATTATGGCCTGAAAGAGTAGTTGAACCCTGAGAATGACTTGGGCCAGTAATACAAGTCTGATTAAGGACCTCGGCAGGGATAACAGCTCGCGAATGGCTCGAGTGAGCATTCAAAGCTTCAGCAGGGTCCCAGACAGCAGTTGAAGCCCAACGTTGGCTTGAACGAATATCAGGAGTCCAATCATGGCCAGCCACAGCTAGCAGGTCTGATGCGGTTTCTGTTGACCAGGGGGATTCCTGCAGAACTGCTTCGGGGAGTTGGAGGAGATTACCGGGTTCCAGAACAACAGGAATCCCTAATGCCGCTCGCCTGATAACAGGTAGGGTTTCCTGATCGTCTCCATTGTCTCCTGCATCTCTCTCCAAATCAACTGCGATCCCATCATTATCTTCATTGTCTTCTAGACTTTACCCCGAACCGATGATTATATAGTCTTTATTTATATTATCCACTGTACGTTGGTTCGAATTGGGTGCGGTATCACCAGAGTTTGCGTTGTCACCTGTGTGTTGCTCTGCTCAAGTACCGTCATTCGATCTGTTGTTTACGGCGCATTGTACCATTGCAGTACCGTCGTTGGGCTCGCTGTCCGCAGGGTTCTGTACTGCCGCGGTATCGTCGTTAGATCCGTTATCTACGGCGTTCTGTGTCGCCGCGGTGTCCGTATTGTCTCTCTCAAGTGCTCTATATTGCTCCGAAGAGTCTGTTCCAGGCTATAGATCAGGCTTAAAGGAGACCCTGAAAGGTCTGTATCACCAGTTAGCCTGAGAATCGCAGCATCGGGAGAGACAAGGAGAATTGAGTAGAGATCAAGATTAATACGTACACAAACACGAAGATAGCAATCGCTATCACAAGTCCGGTGGGGGCCACAAATAGTAGTTTCCATTGGCATTTCCACTCCTGGAGAGTTTGAGCATCCCATTGCGCATATAGCTGATGCTTTCGCATCACAACGGTGAGGAGAACAGATATGAATGGGTCCCAAACGAGGCCAAGGACCACAGCCGTCACGAGCAGTACGACCAAGCAGGGAACAAAGCGCCAAACCCTGGCTACGGATTTTCCCCTGATCAGGTGCACGTACATTTTGAGGGTTGGGTGACGAAGCTGATAGGTTGAGTGTGTTGTGAGAAGATATCGAGAGGATGTACGGTACTGAACCAGAACCGTTGCCTGGTATGACTTGGTGAGTGCGTGCGCCAAGTGAACGAGTACGCTGCGGTCTACTGACTGTAGTTATTGGAAATGGTATGCACTCAATGGTCTCAAATCATGAAGTATAGTTGTTTATTGTCATGTTCTATGAAGAAGTATGTAGGAAGGATGGAGGTGACTACCTATCTATGGTGTGAAGCCACGCTAAGGCTATTTGCCACCATAAGGCGTAGTCACAACACCTCTTTGGAACTTAGTAGTGTGTGGACATGCTGGCCTCCTATTGGCTGATTCCAACACTCTCACACAGTCCAAATGGTGGGCTGGAAACACTATTAGTTCCTATTGGAAATGATATGCATTCAATGGTCTCATATCATATAGAATGATTATTTATTATCATATTCTATAAAGAAGTATATAGGAAGGATAGAGGTAACTATCTATCTATGGTGTGAAGTTACACTAAGACTATTTATTACTATAAGACGTAGTTATAATATCTCTTTAGAACTTAGTAGTATATAGATATATTAACCTTCTATTAGTTAATTCTAATACTCTTATATAGTTTAAATAATAGATTAAAAATACTATTAGTTTTAATACTCTTATATAATTCGAATTTAAACTATTTCTTTTATTTACTCTTCTTAAATTTAATTTAATTTATAAATATAATAAATTTATTATTAATAAAAGCTTTAATAAGTTTATTTATAGTTATATTATTTATAGAAATCTATTTAAATATAATTACTTTTATTTCTACTTAATCTTATATAAAATATTATTAGATATTAATATACTTTATATATAAGTAAAAACGAGAGTTCTTTATTAATATAATAGTTTTTTAATTATTTATTTTAATTAATATTAATCTATTAGATAATTTAAAATTAATATCTAATTCGCTTAGAAGTTTAATTAATTATATAACTTTCTTTACTATCTAGATCTAAATTATATATTTAATCTTATAAGATAATAATATAATAAACTATTATTATTTAAACGTTTAATTAATTATTTTACTATAAAATAAAAATATATAAATTTTAAAAATTTTAAAAATTTTAAAAATTTTCTAATTTAAGATTTAATTAGTATTCGTATAATTTTTTAATATATTAACTATTTTATATATAATATTATAAATTAATATTCTCTTTAAATAACGAATAACTCGTTTAATAACTATAATATATTTCGAATTAAGATTATAATTATATTATAAAAGAATTATAATAATAAAATAGATATTCGAGCGAGTTTAAATTATAGAATATATTATTAATTCTATTATTAATTAATACTTCTAAATAACTTCTACTTTAATTTAATTAACTAGTTTCGTTTATAGCTTAATACTTTTTATTATTAATCTAAAAATAAATATATCATTAGTTATATGAAATCGTAAGAGTATCTTCTTTAAATATATCGTTTAAGTAATTTAAATAATTCTCTTCTTATAATTTCTTTAAATTTTCATATTTAAATAGTATAAGTATAACTCGAGATCGGTTATAGCGAATCGCTTATAAAGGTCTTATTTAAATTCTAATATTTATTTTAATTCTTTTAAATTATAAATATCGTTTATATATACGCTAATATTAATAAAAAGTTTATTAATAAATAATAAGCAATTAAATTTAATAGATTTAAATTCTTTCAATATAAGAAAGTCTCGTAAGATAAAGTATTATTCTTATAATAATTACTTTAAACTATATAATACTCTAAGTAGTAGATATATCTTATTATCTTTCTTATATTCTTTAAACTATTTTATATAAATAATTTTCTTTAATAATATATTAAGAAATATAAAATAATATCTATTTACTTATAATTTAAATTATACTATACTATTAATATAAATACTATTTTAAATAGTATAAATTTAATAATTTAGACGAAGATTTAATTATAATTAACGCTATAGATTTATTTAAAACCTTAAACTATTTAATATACTTTATAGAGGATAAAGCTATTGAATTTCTTTTTTATCTTATAAACTTATTTATTAATAAGAATTAATATATTTTTTTCATTCTCGAAATAAGCTTTTAAATATTTATTATAATAAAGAATTTTATTTATTTATCTATAATCTTCTTTTATTATTTAATATAAAGATTAGCTATTATTTAATTATAGATTAATAACTTAAAATCGTTAATCTTTATAGCGGCTTAATAATATCTTATATTAGTTATTTACTAAATAATAATAGCGAGATTAAAAACAAAATCGAAACTATAGTAACTTAAATCTTTATAACTTAATATAATTTATTTATAATATAAATATTTCGATTTAAAATTATTATTATATTTAATATAGATAATAACTCTCTAGACTTATATTTTAATATTACTTTATTTATTATTTAAAAGAACTTTCTAAGAAGATATAAGAGTTTATTTTAATTAAGAATTATATATTATATTAAGATATAGATCTAGATAAGTAATGAAATTACCTCGAGATATCTCTTTAATATCTTTATTATTAAATATTTCTAAGTCTAGATTATTATCTCTTATACTTTTAATTAATTTAATTTTTTTAATATTTCTAATTTTATTTATATTAATAAGATTTATAATAATATTAATAACGACTTTAAATATATATTAATTTACTATAGAGTTATTATCTATATTAGATATATTTATTATATTATTATTAATAGTCTTAATTAGCTAATAGCTTATATTCGAGATTATAATAATAATTATTTATAATTTACTAAAATCGATATAAGAGAATTATTTTACTTATCGAGTAGCTAAATTCTAACTCGAGATTTCTAGATTAATATAATATCTTTACTTATATAAATAAGTCTCTTAAAATTTATCTTATTTAGATATCTTATTTAACGATATTATAGCTTAATAACTTTCTTATTAAATATTAAACTTATTATTAAGACTTTTATATTCTTTTAAATAAATATTAAAATCTTAATTATAAATTATACGATATTAAGACTATAGATATTATCTATCTTTAATATACTATTAATAAATTTACTACTTTAAAGAATATAATAGTTATTATTAAAAAAGATAATTTTAAATTCTTTTTATATAATCTAATTAATTAAAAATAGTTTATATATAAAATTCGAAATATATAAAACTTTATTAACTTTTTTAATATTGCTAGATCTATTTTATAATAGCTATTTTATTTTAATTATATCGCGATTTTATATCTAAATAATAGTTTTATTAATTATTATAATATCTATATAATATAACTAATAATTAATAAACTTATTCTTATTAAAGAATATATAATTAATATAATCTAAGTTTATTATTTATTTATATATAATAGTAGATTAATTATTTATATATACTATATAGAAGAGAAAGTAAGTTAAGAATTTATATAATAATTTATTAATTATTTTATTCTCTAGAGAATTAAGTAAAGAGTTAAGAATATTTTTAATCTCTTAATCTATCTTATTATCTAATTTTAGACTAGCATTAAGCTAAGATATTAACTAATTTCTTATATTCTCTTATAATTCTCGCGATTTAGCTATTTTAATTAAGAGATAATCGAGAGACTTAATTTTAAGCTCTTTATTTATTATTCTTTTATTTATTTTAGATATTAAGCTACTAATTAAGTAGTTTTAATACTCTTTATCTTTTATAATATTCTTATTATTAATTACGAGTAAAGATCTATAAATTAAATTTATAATTGTTTTTTTAATTAGGGCTATCGAGTAAATAGGTGAGCGATCTTTAATTAGCGAACTTTAATAAGCGATATTTTAATTCATTACGCTTAGATAATTATAAGACTAAATTTAAGAAAAGAAGAAAAAGTTTCGAAAGCATATATTTCGTTCTATAATTTAAAAAAAAATTTCTCAAAATTTTAATAGAAAATTAAAAAGTTAATCTAAAGTTAAATAATATATATCTATTTTTTAATTAAGGCTGTTCGGCTATCGAGCGAACTTTGATAAGCGAACTTTAATAAGCGATATTTGAATTCCTTGCGCTTTAATAATTATAAGACTAAATTTAGAATTTTTTTTTTATCTAAAAGCTTACATTTCGTTTTATAATTTAAAAAAAAATCTTAAAATTTTAATAGAAAATAAAAAAGTTATTTTATATATTAATAATATATATCTATTTTTTTAATAAGAAAGACGTAAAAGAGCGAGATTTTAATAGTTACGGATATTAATTTATTTATTCGCGATAATTTAGCCGATTTAATTAAAGAGCGTAGCGAACTCGAATTTATAATTAGCTATATATATAAATTTAAGATTTTTAAGCTTAGCTCTATCTTATTCTATTATATATATTAATAATATAAACTATTATTAAAATATTAGTATATTTTTAATCTATAAAATTATTCGATCTATTAATTATATTAGCTATATTTACTTTAAACTTAAAGTTTAAATTATTATTATTATTATTATTATTTTAAAGTCGATTAGATATCTTTTTATTATAAAGAGTCTAATAGATAAATAGTTAATATCTCTTTTTACTTTTATTTAATAATAATAAATACTTTAAATACTTAGATACGTTATCTAATTTCTTATAATAAATACTATTTAAATTATTTAACGAGGGATTAGAATTATAATTATTATTTCTATCGTTATTTTTATCTCAATAAAATTTTTAAAGTAATAACTCTATATTCTAAATTATTATTATCTTTAAAGATCTTTTTATTCTTTTATTTCTTATAGAATTTCTTTATAATAACGATTATAACTTATTTCTTATTATCTCGCTTAAAAAGATAATCTTATTTATAAAGAAGTATAATAATTTTATTAAAGTTTAATATATTATTAAGTTATATAATAAGATAATATATAAATTTCTTATACTTTTCGTTTAAATTATTTAATAATAGAGTAATAAGAATTTATTTATTAATTAAAGCTCTTATACGTTTAAGATTCTTAGATTTTATATATATATTAGTAATATAAATCTTAATCGAGTTATTACTATTAGCTATAATAATATTTTATAATTTTTATAATTTAATAAAGCGAAAAACGAGTTTAGAGTTTATATAGTCGTTTTAAAGTCTAATTTATCTTATTATAATTATCTTCTTATCTTCTATTACTTCGATTAATTTATTTTTATATATCGAGTAAATAAATTTTAATACTTAATTATTAAGATTCTTTTAGATCTTTATATTAATATTATATCTTAAAATCTACTAATTAATAAATCTCGATATAATAATTCTTATATAATAGATTTAATTTATTAGTATATTTATAGTAATAACTTTCTCTAATAAATCGTTTAAAAATAATATTAATTCTTATTTTACTATATCTTATAGACTATAATACTTTAAAATACTCTTTATCTTCTTTAATTAAGACTAATAGTTTTTTTATTTTTTAAACTTTAAGAAATTCTAGATTTAAATTAATATAGTTATATATATATTAAATATCTATATAATTATTTTATATAATTATTTATAAAAGAATAAATAAAAAAGTAAATAGAAAATATATAATAAGAATATAGAAATATTTATTTAACTTCTATAATATTAAATTATTAAATAGATAAATATTTCTAATTAATAGTATAAAGACTACGATAGTAAAATTCTAAGCTTATAATCTTATATTATATAGAATAGTTATTTATTATTATATCTTATAAAGAAGTAAGTAAAAAGAATAAAGATAACTATCTATTTATAATATAAAGTTACGCTAAGACTATTTATTATTATAAGACGTAATTATAATATCTCTTTAAAACTTAATAGTATATAGATATACTAGTCTTCTATTAATTAATTTTAATAGTAGTATTAATAAGAAACCTACGTAATAGTAGCGATTATAAAGAGTTTATACGTTAATAGTAGTAATGATTTTCGATTCTTATCGAATTATATCTTAAATTTTGATATAGAGATATAATTTAGTACTTAAGAGTATAATTCGATAATTAGCTTCTTTATATACTAATTACGCCTTAATATTCCTCGAAAAAAAGATAAACCTTTATAAGATATTTACCGTATCGTGACTACTCGACCTCGATTTCTCTTCATATCAAATGATCTATCTATTCTCGAAAAGATTCTGGGGTTTATCTGAGAGTAATTGGGAAAGTTATATCTATTAATCTTTTATTTAGCACTTCTAGAGATATTTAGATCAAGAGGGCTAAAGCATTAAAATCTGGTGACATTTTACCGTTACGCCTCCCTCATTTGACCATCGCTTTTCAAGTTTTCCTAGACCTGCCTCTCGATCTAGCATTCCACCCTCCGTTTTAATTGCCGATCTTATATAGCCAGACCCTATCTAGAAAGCATATGTATGCGGCCTTAAGTTGGTTCTAGTAGTACGATACATTGATATTTAAACTACTAAGAAACCTTCGCAAACAACACAAGTCACTTAAATATCCTCTCTTCGTTCAATGAGGTAATAATGATTAGCTATCTTAATATACATAATACTATAATAGTTCTATATCTGCAAGTCTCGTAGCTAAACGATATGTTCGAGGCTATCTTCAGATCGAATATACTTCTAAACGACCTACGTAGATTACTTATTCTCTATACTCTTTAAAAATTAGCTAATTTAATAGATTAAGTCATAGCTATAGTATTAAACCTCGCTTCTCAGCTAGATAGTTATATCAATTAAATCTACGTAGAGAGAGATTTCATAAATCACGCGTTTCGCACTTTTGTCTAGCCTCAGTACTCAGACTCTACATTTTTAAGAGAGTCGGAATATTATATTGCCGAGCCGATTCCGTCATATCCCGCCTATCCGATAAACGCCGACGCCGAGGCAACAAATTTAACCGAGATTCTTCCCCCTTATTCAATAGCTTCCTTATGTTAATCATTAAATAACTCCACTACCAATAGTCCAATATGCCTCAAATTGCTACCCTATCTACTTCTAATAAGAACGAATTAGATCAGGCCTTAAAGTAGCAAAAAAAAGCCACGAAAACCAGTGAGAAACAGGTATTTCTTGAAAAACGTGACAATCTTCTCCAGCGTATTCTATTACTTCCAGAGTATCAATCAATGGTAATTGAATATCGGGCAGCTGTCAGTTATCTTCCAAGTGACCTATTTCTTACTTCACATACTGTGTTTAGTCTTATATGAACTACTACTGTCTGGGAAATACTTCGAGATAATATCAATTTATATGCCTCTGCCTAAAGTTCTCGCGATCCTTATTGATACTCTACAACTGTGTCAGAGCTAAAAATCTTCGTCGCTATTATAATCTATATGGGAATCTTTTACTTTTCTACTATTTATGAAAGTATAATGGTAGAATTACTGAAAGAAGGAGATCTCTGTCGAGCAAGGTCAAATTCCTCTCTTATCTCTATACTACGAGGTAATCATAATTAGTAAGACTTAAAGGCCATTCGGGCGTGCTTTATGTGTCGTAAGGACATTCAAAATCGAGGTTTTAGGCGAGAGATTAGTGGGAATAGGGATAATGCTTCCAAGACACGCGGCGGATGTAAAGTATATCAGGTCTTTTTATGTCGCAAAGGGGATTGCGTAAGACGATTTCATGAAAGGGATGATGCATTGGACTCTATATAATAGATCTAGACTACATTTATTAAATCATATGAATGTGGTGGGGTAGTAATCGAAATAATGGTGCGGAGAAAACAATTTATTACCTCTCGGCGTTTAACGGATAGAGTCTGAGTAGAAAACTACGAAATTGCTATATTAATCGTTATTAGTATATATAAAAGAATAAGATAGAACTAAACTAGAGAATCTTAAATTTGTATATATAGTCAATTATAAATTTATTAGATCTACGCTTTTTAGTTAGACATCGCGAGTAAATAAATTAACGTTCGTAATTATTAAAAATCTTTCTCTCTACTCTTAACCCCCTAATAACTTTACTATTTTCTATTAAAATTTTAAGATTTTTTTTTAAATTATAGATCGAAACTTGCGCTTCTTAATAATGAAAAAATTTTAAAATTTAATCTTATAAGTATTAAAGCGTAAGGAATTTAAATATCGCTTATTAAAGTTCGCTCGATAGTCGAACAGCTCTAATTAAAAAATAGGTATACATTATTTAATTTCAAAATAACCTTTTTATCTTCTATCCAAATTTTTTTTCTCTCTAAATTATAGAATATAATATAGACTTTTAGATAAAAGAAAAGAATTATAAGATTTAGTCTTTTAAATATTTTAAGATAAAGAATTTAAATATCGCTTATTAAAGATCGCTTATTAAATTTACTCGATAGCTCTAATTAAAAGAAATAATTATAAATTTAATTTATAGGCCTTTACTCGTTTTATATAAGATTCTTATTAAAATTAATCGAAATAGAAAATAAATAGTTTCTTTTATATATAACTTTTTACTAAGAACTCTAATTAAAAAATAATCTTTTATAAAATAACTATTTAAATATCGTAGAATTAATTTTTTTTCGATTTCTAGTAAAAGATCTTAATTAACTATTTTTAAAATATTTAAATTAGAGTTTTAAAAGCTATACTTTTAACCTCTCTCTTATTTTTTAATATATATTAATAAAATTCTAAAAATAATATTAAAATACTAGTTTTATTTATAAATCTATTTAAGAATATTATTATAGAATTCTTTAAGCTAGATTTTTTAAAATAATATTTATTAAATTTTTACTTAAAATTTATTTATTTAAACTATTATCTTAAGTAATTTATTAAATAATTTATAATTTTAATTTTTAATTTAATAATTTATAGATATAAGTAAAGATATATAAAGTTTTATTAATATTATTTTTTAATTTATTTAATTATTTAATTATTTTAAGATTTTTAGAGAAAAAAATTAAAAAGCTTAATAACTTTAGAGACTTCGAACTTTAAATTTAGAAAATTTATTATATTATTATTATATTTATTAAGAATATATTTATAAATTTTTATAAAATATAATAGTTCGATTATTAAGTAATAATATATCGAAGTTATAGATTATTAAGTTTCTTTAAAATAGTTTTAAAATAGCTCGCTTCGAGTTAAAGCTATTTTAAAATCTATTAATATTAATATATATCTAGGGGTAAATATCTTATATTAGTCAAATCATCAAAAAAAAGAGACTTAATAGAGTTTTCTACTCAGACCCACTGCGTAAGACCTTTCTAAGACTACTTTTATCGATTTCTACGCGAGGATTATCACCATATCGACTTATTAAGACCTATTCATTTCTAAGTTCGTATTCTTCTTATCGTAGCCTCTTAGGGATTTATCGATTACTTTTTTCTAATTCTATAACTATCTAAATAAATCTGCATATACTAAGTATTAACACCGTATAGCCTATATGTAGGGATTTCCGTATTTCGCACACTTAAAATTTGCTAGACTGATATATTTTTCTCACCCTTAATGAGGTGTTAGCATATACTAAGTATCTTTATTTTATCTCGAACGAGGTGCATATATCTAGCATCCACTCATCCCTATCGAACTTTTCTTCACCTCTGCCGAGCTGGAAGCCCCCTATAGCTTCCAGGTCGAGGCCGAGATTCGCTTTCAGAAATAACGACTTATCGATTTGTATATAGCAGTTTTAGATAGAATTAATTCGAGCTATCTTACTACTCGCTATTTCTCTAATTTCACGTAACGAACTTAGATCCTCGAGGTAGTAATCGAAAAAACTATTACTTATCAGTAAAAGGTTTAGCAGAGAATCGACGAGTCTCGTTCTCTTTGATACTATTTTTATAAGTCATAAGAAATCGTTTTATTTAAAAACCTCGAGGCGCTAAGTAAGTATATCCGCCGTCGTATTCTAGTAGTTAGAGATATTAGCGAAATATATAAAGTCTATTATAGAAGAATTAGAGGTTATTTTTAATTAATTCGTTAGACTATCTATAATAACTTTTTATTCGAGTTTATATCTACGAGTATATTAGTTACCTCGTAACTCTTAAATACGTATATTTAAAAAACTCCTTTTCTTATACGTTAGTAGAGCTCGAGTATCGATGATAATAGCGTAGATATTATCTTACTTTTCTATATCTTTTTCTACGACTTTAATTTATAATAGTACTTAACTCTAATTCTTCGATCTATAATAGCGTAATTATACTAGAATCTAAGAATTATTAATATAGTTTTAGATACTTTATATACGACCTATATCGTTTAGAGAGTAAATTATTAAATTATATCTTAAAAGTATAAATTCTTATTAAATTATATCTCTAATTATCGAATTATACTTCTATATTAAATTACATCTAAATATAAGATATAATTCGATAATTTATTATTACTTAAAGTATAATTTAATAAGTTATTAAAGTAGCCTTAAATTATAAAGGAGATAATTCGCGATCTAGCTTATTCGATTATAGAAATAAGGGAGTTTCTCCGACCGCATTTAATGAGAATTCTATCAACTTAAAAATATTAGACGAAAGTCGAGTAAGCGATATTTCGAGCTCGGAGGTGTCCGCACTTCACGCTGTAGACAGTCTTATTCGGGTTCCGTAGACCTCGTAAGGCCCCTAAAGGAATAATTCCTACTACGCTACGCAACGGGGCGAGGTAAACTTAGAGGGTTAAACCTCGTCTTAAACCCCGTCCCGTTACGTAGCGTAAATATTATCGTTATTAATAATTAAGTTAACGACTACTATTAAACGCTTAATAAGTCTATTACTACTATTAACTTTATTAAATTCTCTTATATTAGAAAGCTATTATTTTTTAAATTATACTCTAAATAATAATAAATTATCGAATTATATCTTATATTTAAGTAAAATTTAATATAGAAATATAATTTAGTAATTAGAAGTATAATTCGATAAGGATTTATACTTTTAAGATATAAATTAGTAATTCGTCTACGTCTAGATCTTAGCGATAAAAATATTAGATCTCGATAAAGATAGTCTAAGTCGCGTTTAAAGAAGTCGAGTTATAAAATAATAGAAGGCTATATATCGTTATAAACGATAATATAGTTTAAATAACTATTAAAAATAATATATACTTAATAATCTTAAATTATAAAGTATAGTTATTTATTATTATATTCTATAAAGAAGTATATAGAAAGAATAAAGATAACTATCTATCTATAATATAAAGTTACGCTAAGACTATTTATTATTATAAGACGTAGTTATAATACCTCTTTAAAACTTAATAGTATATAGATATATTAATCTTCTATTAACTAATTTTAATAATAAGAAAAGTATTACTAAGTATATAAGTATAATATATTAATATCGAAATATCTTTAACGTTAATTACTTATATATCGCTAATACTATATTAGAGAAGAGTTATAGTAAGAAATTTCTAAAGAAATAGCGATACTCTTTTTATCGTATATAGAGTTTAGAATAGAATTTTTTTTAGTTATCGATGATTACTATTCGTATATATAATAGAGCTTCGAATTTTTATAAGATAATTCTATTTTAATTAACTTTCTAATTCTATCGATGAAGTAAGTATTTAATAGAGTTTACTTAAGCTAAAGAGCTAAAACTCTAATAGTAACGATAAGGTTAGAGAAGGCGATTTTAGTTTCGAGTATCGTATTTATGCGGACGGTAGATGCTACCCCTCTACGTTTCGAATATAATAACTTATTCTTATAAGCGAGCGTTTAATAAGTTCGATTTCGTAAAGCACGTACTACTTTATAAGAATCTTACTAATATCGTATTAGTAATCTAGAGAACGCTTAATTAAGGTATAGGGAGATATGCATAGTACGACGACTTCTTTAAATTCTACTTTAGCCTTTATATAGTAGCTCTTTATTCTACGATAGATCGTTAGAAATATTTTATCGCGTTACGTATCTCGAAGATGAAATAAAGTCTTATTAAAGTCTATAATAGTTTACGATTCTTTTAAAATCGATATAATATATATAATATATATTAAAGATTAATACGCTGGTCTTATAGCATAATATTGTAAACTCTAATTAAAAGTGCGCGAATATTGCGGGAATGTCTCTTATCGAAGAGTAGAGTCTTTTCGTGCCTCGTATTAGCCTTTAAGCTTTAGCGCGAACCTGGGGACCTCTTCGAAGCCTTTTACCCTATTGCGTGAACTCTACCAAATCCAACGAGTGGTATATGAGATTGTGTTCCGCATTTTCTGGACCCGTCTCTTGTACTTCCTTGCGGCTTGGAGATCGCGATGAGTATGGCTGGCGAAACTGTGGATTCGGTGACACCTCTCTTGCAATTGATCTATAGTGGACAAGAGTGCTGTGTAAGATGTGTTCGCCAAGACCGCGGATTTTGTTTTGATCTAGCGATTGAGGTTGAGAATGGTGTCTCGAGTGCTATTACGGATTGTCGTGTAGACTGATACCTGGACGGATGATGGATTATGATACTTATTCGCTTCGTAACGCTTTGAAATGATAGGCTGGTGTGAAGTGTTCACGGATAATAATATCTTAACGACCTCTAATTAGGGATTCGGATCGAGAAAAGCAATAGTCTCCTTATCTCTCGCTGGAGTATAATCTTCTTAATCTTATTTAATCTTCAGAGCTAGAAGAAAGATTAACACGTCGACGATATAATAGAATCTCGTTATAATTTTAAGTATTAATAATAATTAGCTGAAAATTTAACGGAGAGATAGATGTAAAAGCTATAGGAGATTATATAAATAATGAAAGAAGATTATTTATCTATGAGATTATTGTTAAAGTAGAGAAGCTATTAAATATATTAATATGAAAAGTAGAAAGTTTTAACGCTAAGTTATTATTAATATTATTAGAGAACTTAGTACTATTATTTAAGCAATAATTTTACATTAAGAGAAGATAGATTCATTTCTCGAAAGAACTCATAACGGCGTAAATATTATTCTCGTACTTATCTTATAGTTTAAAAGGTATATATATATCTATATAGCATTACGACGTTCTAATTAATATTATTAAGATTTACGTCGTAAAGATCGCGATATCAAGTACCTAAGACTTTCTAATTTCAAGGTTCTCTAGAATATACTACTTTCATCGTAAGGTCTACTTTCGAGTCTATTAATAAGCATCTTTATACCGCTAAGTTTAAATATTTAGTCGATATCTTTTACTAAGCACCACCTTCTTCCCTCTCCCCTATAGAATTAGAATACGAAAGGAAAGATCGTTCTCGATTGAACTATAATAATTGAGGGTAAGAATTATAAGGTAAATGTAGGTAAGAATTTCTAACTAGTCTTTTATATCGAGAAGAGTTAGTAATAAAGTAATTTAGCTACTATACGAAGAGCTAAATAACGAGATATATTTTAAGAATAATAAGTAATATATTAATTATATAATATTATATTATTATTAATATTTCGAAGAAAAGATCTTTTATATTATCGCTTAATAAGAGACTAAAATCGAATATTCTATAAATTCATTCGACTAATACGCTAATTTAAAATCTTCTATTAAAATTAGCTAATAGAAGGTTAGTTTATTTATATACTATTAAGTTTTAAATAGATATTATAACTACTTCTTATAATAATAAATAGTCTTATAGTGGTAAATAGTCTTAACGTAGACTTTATACTATAGATAGATAATTACCTCTATTCTTTCTATATACTTCTTTATAAAACATAATAATAAACAACTATTCTATTAATATATATAAAAGAATAATATAGAGCTAAGCTTAAAAATCTTAAATTTATATATATAGCTAATTATAAATTTAGAGTTATTACGCTCTTTAGTTAGATTAACTAAATTATCGCGAATAAATAAATTAGTATTCGTAATTATTAAAATCTCTTACTCTACTTTTAATTATTTAATAACTTTACTATTTTCTATTAAAATTTTAAGATTTTTTTTTCAAATTATAAATCGTAATATACGCTTTCTAGAAATAAAAAAATAAAAAAATTTAATCTTATAGTTCTTTAAAGGTAAGAAATTCAAATATCGCTTATTAAAGATCGCTTATTAAATTTACTCGACAGCTCTAACTAAAGAAAATAATTATAAATTTAATTTATAGATCTTTACTCGTATAATATAAGATTATTAAATATATATTAGTATATATAATAAAATAAGATAGAATTCAGCTTAAAAATCTTAAATTTATATATATAGCTAAATATAAATTTAATAGATCTACGGTTTTTAATTAGATATTTTAAATAAATAAATTAATATTCGTAACTATTAAAAAAATAGATATACGTTATTTACATATAGAATAACTTTTTAACTTTCTATTAAAATTTTAAGATTTTTTTTTAAATTATAGAACGAAATATATGTCTTTAGATAAAAAAAGAATTCTTAAATTTAGTCTTATAATTATTAAAGCGTAAGAAATTTAAATATCGCTTATTAAAGTTCGCTCGATAGCTCTAATTAAAAAATAGATATATATTATTTAATTTTAGAATAACCTTTTTATTTTTTATTAAATTTTTAAGAATTTTTTTTAAATTATAGAATAAAAAGTAGGCTTTTAGAGAAAAAGAAATTCTTAAATTTAGTCTTAGAATTATTAAAGCGTAAAGACTTCAAATATCGCTTATCAAAATTCGCTTACTAAAGATCGTTTATCTATTAACTCAATAGCTCTAATTAAGAAAAGAATTATAAATCTAATTTATAGATCTTTACTCGTAATATCTAATAGATTATAAGTCTAGAATTTTACTATCGTAATCTCTATACTATTAATTAGAAATATCTATCTATTTAATAATTTAGTATTATAAAAGTTAAATAAATATTCTTATATTCTTATTATATATTTTCTATTTACTCTTTTATTCTTTTTTTATAGATAATTATATAAGATAGTTTTTTAAACGTTTAATATATACGCTACTATATTAATATATATCTAGAATTTTCTAAAGTTTAAAGAATAGAAAAACTATTAGCCTTAATTAAAGAAGATAAAGAGTATTCTAAAGTATTACGATCTATAAAACGTAGTGAAATAAGGATTAGTACTATTTTTAGACGATCTATTAATGCTACGAGCGTATTCTATATTCTTAATATATTACTAAGCTCTCTTATTTATTCAAGTCTAGCGTATCTTAATAGAGATATTATCTACTACTTAATATCTCTCTTCTATCTATATACTTCGATATCTTAGTTATCTTATTTAATATACCTATATTAATATTATATCTATATCGATTCTAATACTATAATTAAGGTTAACTCACTTATTTTATTCGTATTAGCGAACGAATTTAAAGAAACGCGCTAATAGAGGCTTTAATAAGGATTTAGAAATATAAATACCTTACTCGATTAGATATTATAGCCGCGTTTAATAAACTACGTATATACTTCGATAGCGAGGATTTTATTACTTTTATTACTTCTCTTAAAATATAGAAATATCGAATTCTCTTCTTTAATCTAATTAATAGCTCGGCTATATATTAATAATAAATAAAGAATACTTTATTTAAGTATTTCAACGATTTCTATTAGATTTATCTTAATAATATATTTATTTATAATAAGATAAAGAAGAAATATATTTAATATATTAAATACATTCTCTAGAAATTAAAGAATATCGATCTTTAAGTAGATATTCTTAAATACGAATTTCACGTTTAGAAAATTAAATTTCTAGACTTATTAATATTTATAAATAGGTTCTAAATAGATTTTATTAAAATCTAGATTATTATTAAATAAATTATATCTATTAATTTTAAAGAGATATAAGCCTTTATCGAATTTTATAATTTTTATTAATAATTTATTAGAGATTTCTCTAAAATAGTTAAATTTATAATAAAATTTATTATAAAGAAAGTTATATTTAATTAGTCTTTAATATATTAAGAGATTTTTTACTTTTTAAAAGTCGTTATTATTAAAGCTTTAATTTTATATTATTTTAATAAAATAAAGAAGATTATTCTAGAGATTAACACTTTTAATTATATTAATAAAGTTTTTTTTCTAATATAATAATAAGAGAGTATTTTACTCGATAGTCTTTTATAGTAAAAATCTAATCTCGAATAAGTATAATTATTAAATCGATAATAAGAAACTATTAATAATTATTCTCTATCTAGAATATTAACGTCTGAAATTTTTTTTTAAATTTTTTTTTTTTTAAAAAAATTAATATTTTTTTTTAAAAAAAAATCTTAATTAACGCTAAGCTCGATATTTAGATATATTATTAAAATTTAATATAAAGATTATTTATTAATTTAAATCTTAAAATATTAAGATGATATATTTATATAAATAATTAAATATAAATTAATTAATTCTAAAAATAAATAATTACGATAATAATATTAAATAGTTCTTATTTTTAATTAATTGAAATAAGATTATTAATATATTAAGATATATATAATAAATAATATTATTTATTATAAAATAGTAGAGATTAATAAGAAGAATAATACTTATATAAAGATTTATAAGATTATTATCGAAGATAAAGATAAATTCTTAGAAATTACTCTTAATAAGTACTTTATTATAAGAATAAAAGTACTTAGAGTCTTTTAATAGACTTCGCTTATATCGCTTACTATGTTATAAGCTATATAGCTAAGACGAATATCTAATATACTTAATAGAAATCGTAAATACTTAGAAATTCTCTCTCTTTTTTTTTTAGTTATTAATTTATCTAGTAATTAATCTATTTATTCTATTAACTATATATCTAAACTTTATATTTATATAACTACTACGTAGTTCTAATAAAAGAAGCTTTACTATCTTATAATTCTAATAACTTTATTTATATAAAATTATCTAAATTTAATTATAATAAAAACTTATAAGTTAATTTTATTAATTTATAAAATAGAAATATTATACTATAATTAACTGGTAACCTTTTTAATCTAATAAATAATTCTTATTAAAATACGCTTACTATATAATTAAGTAATTTTGATACTAATTTTAATATTACTAAAAATATTAATAATACTATTAATAATAATAAATTATTATATTTAATAATTCTCTATTTATAGATAGAGACTTTTATTTTATAAATTTAATTTGAATCTAATATTATTAATTTTTAAAATATAATATTAAAAGATAATTAGTTATTAAAAAATTTAAATTAAAATAAAATATAGAATATATAAGAATATTATTATAAATAAAGCGATAATTATTATTATAATTTAAATTATAAGAAGATAAGCGTTATTAAAATATCTAATATATAATATCTTAATAATTATAGCTTAACGATTATATTTCTTTAAAACTACGATAATTTTATCGCTTTAATATCTTATATCGATTTTTATATAAATAAAAAAAAGATTTATTAATCTTTTACTCTTTTAATAAATATTAAAAATTAGATTTAAAGAAATATAAGAGATATAATATTATATAATATTAAGAAGCTTATCTAGATAAAATATTAAAAATAAAATTCAAATTAAGTTTATAATTTAATTATTAAGTTTTATAATATAAATCGCTAATTAGCTAAAGCGATTATAAAAGATATATAATTAATAATTACTTTTAATAATTTTTTTATTATACTTTAATTATAATAAAAATATTATATAATTAATTTAGAATATATAGAAATTTTATAGAATAGAGTAATAAAGAAAATTTCTTTAAAAGTAATAAAGAAATTTTTTTAATTTTTTATTTATATTATATTATTATAATAATATTAAATTATAGAGTAAAAACTATAAAAAAGAAAAGAGTTTTTTATTTTAGATAAGATTCGCTTTAATAATAAGATAAATAATTAGAAGAGTAGTAATTAATAGTATATTAAGTCTAAGAGATAATATATAAAGAGTTAATAAGATTAAAAGAAGAGTTCGTTTTTATCGATATTATAAAATTAAAAGTTTAAGCGTATTAAATTTAAGAGTAACGACTCTTATATTAAGTTTAAGACGTCTTTTATTAAAATATAATATTATAATTATAAATAATTAAGATATTATAAGAATTCTTTTAAATATTTAAATTATATTATAAATAATAAAATATATAATTATAAATTAAATAAGAAAAAAGATAAAGTTTAATACTTATTATTATAATATTAAATACGCTATTAATTAAGCGATAATCTCGATCTCTTTTATTAAAAAGTAAAATTATTATTTTAAATAAAAAATATAAAATAACTACTTTAATAAATATCGATAATAAGAAAATCTTTATATCGTAATCTTTTATTAAAGATATATAGATTTCTAAATTTAAATACGCGCTAATAATAGTATATACTATTAATAATTATTAAATACTCTTATATAGAAAGTATAATCTATTTTTTAATTTTATAAATAATTAAAAAGAAAGTAAGAGTAAATCTTAAAGGTATATACTGTGAATATACGAGAATACGATCTTATTCTTAATTTCCTTTAAATTTATAATATTAATCTAAATATTTATTAATATAAATAATTCTAGATTTATCGCGATTTTTATAAGTAATAAAATAAAAATAGATTTTATAATAATTAATATAAAGTAGTTTATATTATTAGCTAATATAATAATAATATAAAATCTAAAATAAATATTTATTATATTCTTATATTAAATTCTATTTAAAAATAATAAAATAAATTATAATAAAGCTATATAATATAATAATATATAGCTATATAATCTTAATATATCTAAATAATATAAAAACTTATTAAAAGTCTTTTTAGAAGAGCTATTTAATAATTTTAATATATATAATTAAATTAAGTATTTAATTAATTTATTATCTAATAAGCTATTTAGAAATAATTTAATTTATAATATATTATATAATAAGTTTATAGTAATTAAAGATTATTTAGATATTACGCTTAGAAGAAAGTAGATTAAACTCTTAATTAATTAGATTAACTCGCTAATACTATTTATTAAAAAATTAAATAACTCGCTATAATTTTATATTAATTATAAAGAGTTTAATAAATTTTTTAAAAATAATTATTTATTATTATTATTTTTAAAAATATTAAAAAGACTTTTATATACGAGGTACTTTATTAAGATTAATATTTATAATATATATTATTAATTATAAATATAAAAGATAGATAAGTAGAAAATTATCTTTCGAACTCGCTATAACTATTTTAAATATCAAATAATTTTTTTAATCTTATAAATATTTTTAGAAGCTTCTAAGCTTATATAAATAAAGTATTTAAAGTATATATTAATATTTTCTATATAATATACTTAAATAATATATTATTTTATTCTAAAGTTAAAAATTATATTAAGAGTATATATATAAAATATTACGCGTATTATTAAAGTATTAACTTTATATAAAATTATTTTTTTAAGATTCTTAATAAATTAGTATTATATTTAAATAGAGCTATCGCGTATTAAGATTATTACTAAATAATTAGAATTAGAGTTTATTAAAAATATTCTAATCTACTTAAAGTTTATAGATTTTTATTAATAATTCGTATAAAACTTTTCGTAGATAGCTATATTTTTAATAAATCTAATTTAAAAAGCGAAGAAAGATAAGATTAAATTATTCTTTATATATAAAATTAAAGTATATAAGACTTTTAAAATATTTAAATAAGTATTTATTATTATATTTATACTAAAATATTATAATTAAAAAATATTATTTATTATAAAGATTAATATTTTTAATATAAATATAAATAATATATTTAGTTAATTAAGCGAGAATAAGTAATAATACTCTATTATATTTTTTAATTATAAATTTAAAGGCGCTAAGTCTCGCTAAGATATATATGATAAAAAACTCTATATAATTATATTATACTTTAAGAATTAAAGATATTATTTATAAAATAATAAATATCTTATTTATATAATCTTAGATTATAATAATTTATATTTTTTTATAATAATAAAAGAGTTTAATATAAAGTAAATTCGCTAGATTAAAAAATTAATTATATTTAACTTTATAATTAAATATTATAAGAGAAAATTTAATTTTATAAATATATTATTAAGTAGATTAAATATTATTAAAATAAGCGAGAATAATAATAATAATATTCTTTTTATCTTATAAAATAAGCTTTATAAATAAAAATATTAATTTAATTTATAATATTAATAAAGTAATTAAATATTATTATTATTATAGATATTTAAGTTATTAATTTAAATAAGAGAGTTTTTAATAGATAAATACGTATTCTAAATATTATAATATTATTTTAATTTCTAATTTATTAGATTTCAAAGTTAAAGAGATTTTATTAAAAATTATAAAAATTAAATATAATATAACTATTTAAATTATAATATAAAGATACTTTTATTATAAATAAGAAGTAATATTAAAAATATATTATTAAATAGAATAAGCTTTTAAAATAAAAAGTTAATAAGAATAGATTACTACGTTATAGTTATATAATTTATATATTTAATAATTCTATTATAAAGAAAGAGATTTTTTATAAAAATAATAATAATTTTAATATGAAATATGTTATTTATAAATATATTAAAAAGAATATTAGATTTAAATTTTATTAAATAAATATAATAAGCGATATAATAGAGTATATTTATATTTACCTCGATTATTAAAGAATATAAATTTATTATTATAAATTATATAGCGAGCTAGCGTTAATCTCGCTAGATAATATAAATCTATTTTATATTATAATAGTAAATTTTATTATAGATTTACTATTTATAAGAAATTTATATATTAATAATTTTTATAATATTATCTTAATCTTAATAGATAAGCTAATTAAATATATAATATATATAATAATTATAAAGAATTTAAAAATTAAAATTTTTATTAATATCTTATAATAAAGGTTTATATTATTATATAATATAATATATAATTTAATTTTAAATTAAAACTCTCTATTTATAAGTAAATTTTAAATTATATTATATTAATATTTAAATATAAAATCTAAGCTTAATATTATATTCTATTCTTAAATTAATAATTAAATTAAGAAATAAAATTAAATTCTTAAATATAATTTATAAATATATTATAATTATAAATAAAATAATTAATCTAAGATTTTATTAATAACTATATTTATATATAATAATAATATATATATAACTATTAATAAGATCTTATAATAGCTATTAATAGAATATATAATAAATTTAAAAATTATTTTTAAGAGTAAGATCTTAAAAGAAAAAATACTATTTATTATAGAGCGAGTAAAAAAATTATAAGAAATAAGATTATATTTAAAAGAATTATAGAAGCGAGTATTAAAGTAATAAATAAAGTATTATAATAATAATAATAAGATTATAACTTTTAAAAAAGAAGATAAAGTATTATTATAAAGTTTAAATATATATATTTTTTAATTAAAAAAAATATATAATTATAAATAACTTAAATTCTTTAAACTATTAAAGAAAATAAATATATAGATTTATAAATTAGATCTTCTTACTAGATATAAAAAAATCTATTTTATATTTTATATATTATTATTAGAGTTATAATATTCGCGTAATAATAATTTAAAATTATAAATAATCTTAATTAATAAAGAAGAAAAATAAGAGATTAATAAGATATTAGATAAAAGAGTTTATAAAGATAAGATTAAATATTTTATTAAATATCTTATAAAATATCTTATATCTTTTCGATTAGTAATTATATTATAAATATATTATTCTATAATATAATATTATAAATATATTATTCTATAATATAATATTATAAATATATTATTCTATAATATAATAAAAAAATACTATAATATATATCGCTAAGATCTCGAATTTAAATTAAAAAATAGATATAATATTACTTAATATAAAATATCTTATAATATATACTATATCTTTTTAACTAGTATTTTTACTTTATTAGATAAGAAGACTTTTATCTAATATAAAATCTATATTAAATATATTATTATATTATAACTATTAATTAAATAAGAGTATTAATATATATAAAAGAATAAGATAGAACTAAGCTTAAAAATCTTAAATTTATATATATAGCTAATTATAAGTTTAAATCTTATACGCTTTTTAACTAGATCGACTAAGTTATTATAAATAAATAAATTAGCGTTTATAATTATTAAAATCTCGCTCTTCTATATCTTTCTTATTAAAAAAATAGATATATATTATTAATATATAGAATAACTTTTTTATTTTTGTATTAAAATTTTGAGATTTCTTTCTTAAATTTTAAAACGCTATTTATGCTTTCCGAATTTTAAAGAATTTTGAAATTTAGTCTTATAATTATTAAAGCGTAAGGATTTTAAATATCGCTTATCAAAGTTCGCTCGACAGTCGAACAGACAGCCCTAATCAGATATACATTATTTGATTTTGAAATAACTTTTTTGTTTTCTATTAAAATTTTGATTTTTTTTTTTTAAATTATAGAACGAAATATGAGCTTTTAGGTAAAAAAAGAGTTTTTAAATTTAATTCTATAATTATTAAAGTGCAAGGAATTCAAATATCGCTTATCAAAGTTCGCTTATTAAAGATCGCTTATCTACTTACTCGATAGTTCTAATTAAAAGAAAAATTATAAATTTAATTTATAGGCCTTTACTCGTAAGAGTATAATAAGTTTAAGTCTATAAACTAAATTTATAAAAAGTAATTTATTTTTAAATCTAATTTCGAGATTAAATTCGATTCTCGAATTTCGAAAAGTGAAATTTTTATAGTTTAAGATTTTCTTAGAATTATAAAATCGAATTTTATAAATTTTTTAAGTTATTAGAAAGCGTAGATTAAGTTCTATAAATAAAAATAAAAAAGATTTTAATAGAAAAAAGAGAAGTTATATTAATAATAAATTTCTAGAAAGTTAATTAGTTTCAAATTAATTTAGATTTAATTAATAGAAAGTTAATTAACTCTATTTATTATAGTCTTTTCGTTTTAATTACTATTATTAACATTTTTATAATTTCAAAAATCTCTATTAGTTTTACGCTTTTTACGAATTCTACGAGTTTTACGACTTTACGATTTTTTAGCGAGAGAGATTAATAGATTCGAATCGATAACGAAGCGAAATATTTTCGAAATATATTAATAAGTTTATATAAAAGAGTATTCTTAATAAAGTAAATAAGTTTTTAATAAGTAATATTTTAACTCGCTACTTTTAAATATTTATAAGATTAAATTTAGAAATTTTCATTTTTTCTAAAAATCTATATTATATTCTATAATTTTAAAAAAAATTCTAAATTTTAAATAGAAAATAAAAAGATTATTTTAAAATTAAATAATATATATTTAATTAAGACTATTCGACTATCGAGTAAACTTTAATAAGCGATATTTAAATTTCTTACGCTTTAATAATTATAAGACTTAATTTTAAAATTCTTTATTTTATTTAAAAGCCTATATCTCGTTTTATAATTTAAAAAAAGTTTAAAAATCTTTTAAAAAATAAAAACGTTATTCTATATATTAATAACGTATATCTATTTTTTTAATAAGAGAGCTTAAAAGAATTATTAAGCTAATTTAGCTAGTCTAATTAAAAAGCGTAATAAACTTAAACTTAAGATTTATTACGAGCGTACCCTTGACACACCACTCAGCCCTATGGCCTAGTGCCTTGGCGGAGGCATCTCCTACTATATCATGCCTCCTTCCTACATACATAGTTCGATAGCCTTATTATCCTCGTTCTACCTCACCCATACTGGTATCGCACCTATGCTGGTCCTGACATTATAATAAGGCTCCTTCGTACCCCCCCGGCGAAGAGAAACTTAAACGGACACACTCGAGGATAGCAGAGTGACTAAACAGCTACCGAATATTTCACTTTCTGCTCGGAGCAAGCGACCGAGCCTGATAAAGAAAACGCTGGGTATTTCTACCATACAGAAACCCCACCACACATTCAAATCATCAAATACCTACATCATTCGAAAAAATCTATATCGAATAACCTATATTATTAACGGTAGTCTAATTCATCTAAAAACGAGTCCCCTATATCAAGAACAAGATATCCTTCTCCGCTCCGCACCACACACTCAAATCACAAACTACCTATATCATTCAAACGAACCTCCACTCCATTTTTACCTACATTCAACACATCATAAATTCCGACTTAAACCCATCTACATCGAACTTCTTCCTTCCTTCCTTCCTCCCTACAGCAAACGTACGACCTCTTTACTAAGCATGTCGACAACATAGTGAGCCTGCTGCAATGGCGACGGGAACAGACCCGGCAAAACGACTACGATTCGACCTCTTCACTGAGCATGTCGACAACACACATAGTGAGCCTGCTACCAAATGGCATTCAACACATTCGATTCTTATCAATGGATTTTTGATGGCAAGAGCATGGGAGACACAGGGCAAATCTACAGTGAAGCTCCCAGGCCAGGCTGCCAACAGGTGTTGGAGGATGACACATGCATGCGTTGGATTTTCTTCAATTCTACCGATGGACTTGATGGCAAGAGCATGGGAGACGCAGGGCAAATCTACAGTGAAGCTTCTAGGCTAGGCTGCCAGTAGGTGTTGAAGGTAAAAAAGTGAAGGACTATAACAAGAAGGCTGGATTAGAGAAGAACTCGGAGAATCTTACTGGCACGCAGGTGAGATATGGTCAATAGGGACTTTCAGACTAGGAGTTTTCAAGTTCTACATACACTGTCTTAACTGTCTTACGCTAAGAAGATACTTTCGGGCCTCTAGATCGCCGTTAGTGTTATTCAATATTTAGCGTAAGCACGCTCAGACAGCTAATTCAGCTTTTAGCACGCTCAGACACACTCGAGGGCTTGCATTAGCAATTCAGTCAAGACACACTAAAGTCGGATTACGCTAATAACGAAATCTACGAATATATATAATAACTTTATACGTATTTATTGAATTAAAAAATCTTATATATGAAATTTATTCTTTATATGATTCTTTATAACTCTTATATATATATTTTTTTCTAATTATTATTATTTATTTATTTATAAGGAATTAAAAGTTTTGGTGTGTGTGTTAGTGTGTCTTAGCAGACTAAGATATATCATTATTCTGAGAGACACTAAAATCCCGGAAATTACGATCCGAAGACCCGAAAGTAAATTCTTAGCGTAAGACAGTTAAGACAGTGTATACACAGCTTAAAAACTCCTAGTCTGAAACCCCCTAATATCTCCAGGATCTCTGAAGGACAATAGATAGGGCTTGCAAAGATTCTGAAGACAAATTTGAATAGAAAATAAAGATTATTAAGATCGACACTAGCCTTTCTGAGTTAGCCCCATAAACCACGTGACTCCGCGGGCGACGAGAGGGTGTAAGGAGAAGATTACATAGCTGTAAGGGTGGTACGTGGATCACGACTACTTTGACTTCTTTGATTATTTTGACGTTTTTTAGTAAAGGTCTACTCTCAGCATTGCAACGACGCTAGTCTTTCTACAGGGGCTGCTATTGGTCAATTAGCTTCTTTGAAGTCTTCATGTGTGTTCTGAAGACTTCAGAACGCACATGAAGCTGCAGCCAAGCAAATAGTATGAGGCCTAATAGTTACTTAATAGCGGTAGGGTGGACTCGAAATCTAGCCGCATGTAGGCAAAATATGGTCTTCAGAATCTTTGCAAGCCCTATCTAATGCAGGTATGGATGGCACAGTTAAGACTAGTATACGATCCGGCAAAACCTCGGACATGGTGTTTTTGAACGAATTGAGACCATCCGATGTTCGACTGCTAAATCCTCTCCGGTCGAGGCCTACACGGACTATGGATGTTTAAAGACACAGGGCAAGCAATGGGCGTGCATCTCCGGTCTACCAGCCATGGGGGCCATGGCTCTTTGAGAGGGGGGAGTAGTGTTACGAGCGTACCCTTGACACACCACTCAGCCCTATGGCTAGCGGGCCTTGGCGGAGGCATCTCCTACTATATCATGCCTCCTTCCTACATACATAGTTCGGTAGCCTTATTATCCTCGTTCTACCTCACCTATACTGGTATCGCACCTATACTAGTCCTGACATTATAATAAGGCTCCTTCGTATACCCGGCGAAGAGAAATGCAATCGGACACACTCCATTCGAATTAGCGGACGAATTCAAAGAAATGCGCTGGCAGGGGCTTTGGCAAGATACCAAGTTGAGCCATCGTATCTCTGGGGAAGCCCACCAGACGGGTAACTCGATTCCAAAGAGCCTAACGGGACAGCGGAACGGCCTCGCCAGAACAGTGGGCGAGGGATAAATAAGGCACAGGGACTATTCGTACGACTAGCGAATTGATAATAGAAAGAAATCGTCACAAACCCCACACTGACAGTGAGCCTGCTACAATGGCAGCAAATGTACGACCGTGTTACGAGCGTACCCTTGACACACCACTCAGCCCTATGGCCTAGTGGCTTGGCGGAGGCATCTCCTACTATATCATGCCTCCTTCCCACCTACATAGTTCGATAGCCTTATTATCCTCGTTCTACCCCACCCATACTAATATCGCACCTATACTGATTCTAATAAGATTAACTATATATATAAATTTAAGAACTTTATAGCTTAGCTCTATCTTATTCTATTATATATATTAATAGTATTTATTCTAAGCTAATTATCTTAGAATATAAACTTCTATATATAATTTTAAAATTAAAAAGCTCGAGAGAGTTAATTAATTAATTTAATCGATTTAATTAAAGAGTATAATAATTATAACTAACTATATATATAGATTTAAGATTTTTTAACTTAGCTTTATCTTATTCTTTTATATATATTAATATACTCTAAATGAAATTTTTTAAAATATTCTTTTAGCGAGTATTATTTATAGTATAATACTCTCTTTATAAATATTAAGATATTATTAATATTCTTTCTTTAAACTTTTCGATAAAAGTTTTATCTTATTTATTAATTAAAGAATTTAGATAGTATATTTAAAATTACGCTTTTTTAGCTTTAATAAATTTTATATAGTATTAAATAAGATTAATATTACGTAGAGATATCGATAGAGCTTTTTAAATTTTATATTTATCTTTTAAAATAATAAGATTCTTATAATAATTAATAAAGATATAAATATTATAATAAAGAATATATATTAATTATTATTAAGTATTAAGAATTTAGTATAAATTATATAAAAAGAATTTAAACATTTAATAGTATTAATTCTTAATAATTTATTATTCTTATTATTAATTTTATTAATATTAATATTATTAATATTAATATTATTAATATTAATTATTATTAATTTTATTATTATTAATAAGATCTTAATCTTTAAATAAATTAGAAAATTCTTATTAAGATAGATTATTATATATATATATATATTAAATAAATATTATAATAAGAGTAATAGTAATAACTATTTAAATCTAAGAATTATTTAAATTTATAATATTTATTAAATTAATTAGATAAGAGTATATAGCTTTAATTAATAAAAATTACTTATATAGTAAAATTAATACTTTTTAAAGAATTTAAAGTTATTAATTCTAGGAGTATAGTAGTTTAAAAGATATACGAAGTTATTTTTATAAAAGATGTTTCTTAATTTCTAAGATAATCTATATATTTAAAATTAACTTAAAGATTATAAATTCTATCGTTAAAAGTCTTAATAGCTTTACGAAAAGTAAATAGATATATAAATTAGTTATATAAAAAGATAAAAGATATTATTAATTATAATCTTATATATTTTAATAGTTTAATAATTAGCTTTAATATTATTAATATATATAATAGAATAAGATAGAGCTAAATTTAAAAATCTTAAATTTATATATATAGCTAATTATAAATTCGAAGTTATTACGTCTTTTAACTAGATCGACTAAATTATCGCGGGTAAATAAATTAGCGTTTATAACTATTAAAATCTCTTACTATACTTCTAACCCTTTAATAACTTTACTATTTTCTATTAAATTTTTTTTTTTTTTTTTAAATTATAGAGTAAATATTGCGCTTTTTAAGAACGTAAAAATTTTAAAATTTAATCTTATAATTATTAGACGATAAGGATCTTAAATATTATTTATTAAAGTTTTCTAGCTCTAATTAAAAAAAAGATACATATTAATCGTATAGAATATACGCTACACTTATTTAATTTTAGAATAACATTTTTATTTTCTATTTAAATTTCGAAACTTTTCTTTTAAATTATAGAACGTAATGTAAGCTTTTAGATAAAAAAAAGAATCTTAAAATTTAATCTCATAGTTCTTCAAAGATAAGAAATTCAAATATCGCTTATTAAAGATCGCTTATTAAAGATCGCTTATTAAAAATTTACTCGATAGCTCTAATTTAAAAAAACGATTATAAATTTAATTTATAGGCCTTTATTTATTTATAAATAATTATTTATAAAAAAGTTAATAGTATAACTAATTAAATCGAAAATCTAATATTAATAATTTTATCTTATAATTAAAGGAAGTTTTTAGATATAGTAATTAATATTAAGAAGATCTTTAATCAATTGAAAAGCTAGCTTAAATATTATAATATTATTAATTATCGAAATTTATTAATAAAGATAATAAAAAGAAATTAAAAGAATATTAAGAAATTAAAGAATTCTCGAAGAAAAGTATAATGTTACTTAAGCTTTCTAAAATATAAGATATAGCGAAATTATTAATTTTACAAGTTCGAAAAAAACTCTTAAATAGAATTAAGATTCTTTAAATAAGTTTTAAAGATAATAGCGAGATTATTATTATTACGAGCGTATTCTTAATATACACTTAGCCCTATAACTAGCGGGCCTTGACGGAGACATCTTCTACTATATTATATCTTCTTCCCACCTATATAGTTCGATAGCCTTATTATTCTATTCTACCTCACCTATATAATATGCCTCTATACTGACCTAATAATTATTAAAAAAGTTGACGAATTTTTAAAAAGAAGAGAGATTCTTAGAATAAAGAAATAATTATTTTAAAGAAAGATACTTCTTAATAACATAAGCGACTGTCAATAATATAGAAAAAGATTTTCTAGAAAAATTTAGATTCGACTATTAAAGACTAATACTTATTAAAGAATAATTAATTAATTATTAAATTTACTTATTAAATAAGAGATAATATTAATATTAATATAACGTCGCTAGAGGAGTAACTCCTTTTTGGTTACCGTGTCTTAATTGTAAAGCTATCGATTATGAATGAATATAATACTAGAGTAGGAGTTGAAAACGCAAAGGGATTCTGAAGCGGTCGTAAGGAAGGACGTTGGAGCATCACCAGGCTTCATGAATGAATAAGGGACTTACTTTACAGGAGGAGGCAAAGCTTGAGATAGATGTAGGGTGAAGGATCTCTCCGAGAGCCGCGGGGTCGTATCAAGGCGCAATAGCCTATCTCGATCGGAGACTGCCACTCATTTCACAGGCTTTGTGAATCACTTTCCATTTACCCATCTGCTTTATGGAAAGGAGTTAATTTCTAAGCGGTATGAGGAATGGTGTCCCTGATGGTTATGCAACAAGTCACCAGGGATTACAGAGCTTCTTTCCGAGTTCTTCCATCACTTTGCTGGCGACGTAGCTCCGTATGAATCTATGGCGTACTTCAATATTTTACTTTACAAGTTGAGTGAAAGCTTGAGCTATAGGGTAGATAAACACAAGTAGACTCTATGGGCTCTTTAGCTCCGTCAGTCGTATGTAATGTCATCACTGTCTCCTAGCTCTGCCGATAACGCTCGGAATCTCCTGATGATATTCTCTTTCTGTATGCAGAAGGCTCGAATCTTACCAGCCGTATCCTTTATCGCGGCACTTTTCAAAGCCTCCTGCTCCCTTCTACGGGCTTGCTCTTTATCGCAAAACGTCTTTGTGCGCTCCCACCTCGCGACGAAATGCTTATGTTTGGCGACCTTGCCGGCAAAACGCTGATAATCCCTCTCGAGGCAGCTTACTATAGTAGGGAGACTGTCGATGGCGCTTTGTATAGTAAAGTCCAGTTTGCTATAGTCGTCTAAGATCCTCCTATGTGCATCGAGGCGTGTCTGTAGGAGATCTTGGTCCGCCTGCGCTTGTGAGATCATTTCGCGACTTTGCGACAGCAGGGCGGCCACCATGGCTGCGGTCTCCTGCGCGACTGATGCGCTCCTCTCTGCGGCAAGCTGTTGCTTACGCTGAGAACGAATCAGTTCTTCTGTATCTGCAAAAAAAGACTCTTCATCTCGCATTTCGTCTGTAAAGATGTCCACTCCTTGTGGGCCTGGACTTTGGAGATACAGACGGCTTCTGCAAGCTTTTTGAGAATTTGCTGGTACTTTCGTGTCTCGATCTTCCATCTGAGCCTCGATGTCAATTTGATTCGATAACTTTCCATCGTCGTCCAGTGAACAGCTCAAGGCTTTCCTCCACAACACAAGATCAAGGGAAACAGGAATCGGCAGGTTGAGTACCCTACAATAAGCGAACACGACAGTGTAGACCCCACAGTCATATCCATTGGACTGTTCTGGACACGGCATGCCGCGGAACTCCCATTCCGAAAGATCTTTGAATCCGCTGGTTTCTTCCTTCTCTGCCAGAGATGTGATGAAGTTCTCCAGTGCCTCTAAGCGGTTGTAGACACCCGGAGAAAGTGGATCGTAGTGATCAACGATAGCAGCCTCAGTGTCCAGAATGGCGAGTGTCCAATGCTTATTGTAGTGGTTCAGGGGGCAGAGCAAGATGCGCTCCCCGCGAAGCCGTAGTCTGCGCTTAGTCAACATTTCCTTGGGCTTTTCAATGGTAATGTAGCTGCAGTCAACCAAGCGGACCCCGGACGGACAACCCGCCTCGAGTAGCGTCCATAGGGCGATGCTGCCGACCCATTGTTTGTCTCCAAGGGTCTCTAGGGCGGCCTGTGTCTGATTCACTGACTCATGCGCCTCATCTCCTTGGAACACGGCTTCTTGGTCACTGTTGGGCCCCGAATCTGTGATTCCGTCGAGCCGGGCGCGAGAGGGTAGGTCGTCCGTTAGTAGGTCGAGAGGCTCTTTCATAGTAGCCATGTCTTGAGAATTAGATATAAGATCTAGCGGAGGCAGGGATGACGAAGAGGCAGATTCTGAGACGGCAGGTGTTGAAGCACAGGCAGTGTTCGCGGATTTTGGCGGACGCGGCAACACAACTTTTGGAGTATTAGAGCGCATCTCCCTCGATACGGTAACATTTTCCTTGGATGACTTTGACTGAGGTTGCTGCTGATGCGGAGGACCATTCCCTGAACGCAGCTGCTGAAGCGTCTTTGGCGACAGAGATTCAGTATCTTTTGTGTCCATGAGCTGCTCAGGTGATGTATGAGAGAACTCGGGCCGACACGACACCCATTGGCGACCACTGAGTGTGGCAACAGCGCCTAGAAGATCACTATCGGGTGCCATTCTCTTGTGGGTATCTACAGATTCAGGAGATTCCTCTTCGTGAGTTTGGGTACGGTTGTCGAAGTCATCATGAATCCTATGCTCGAAGTCTGCTTTAAGATAAAATGACGTGTCCAATTGACCTGGTGATTGGTTGTTAGATGTGCGAGTCGAGAGGACGTCCGTCCCATGTTGTGTTAAATCAGACACTTGACTAAGTGCTAGGGCGGATGGAGAGCGGATTGTATCGTCTGGATAGTTGTTACCAAGTCCACGTCCAAGTTCAGGACTCCTGTTCGGGGATACTGTCAAAGGCATTGCTAGTTTTGGCTTCACCCTTCTAGGTGCACCACCCTGAGGCCCCTTACGCTTCTTAGTAGCTAATAAAGCGTTAGCGCAGAACTCAAAAGCCGAGCGCAAGAGCTATTACACGTCGAGAACTCGCATTCAGCACTTGACTCGGTGTACTTCTCCAGGGCATTGGTAACATCTGATTTCGTAAGGACGTCCTCCCTGGTTGTACCCAAGCGACGATCACTATAGTCGCGGCAGGCTCGATCAATTCGCGCTTGAGCTAAAAGATCCGTAGCCTTGGTCTGCTCGCAGCCCGTTTTGGCTAGACGAAGGATTCCATCGAGAATTCCCTTAGACCAGCAGTGTGGTTGATGTTGGTCCTGGACCAGTTCCCATGGCCATACTCCCCATGCTTGGTGGATCTTACTCGAAAGGTCCATGCATTTTCCTTTATGGGCTCGCGATTGGTCAACGGCAGCAGTTGTGTCAGGGCCCAGGCTCTTAAGCCATGCTCGATGGCTGAGGTGTTGCACGGTGTAGAGCTTATTCGAGGTGACCATATCGATGAGTGCATCAAGACGGAGATAGTGATGCTCTAGATTCTCACAGGTGACTCGTATTTCCTTTTCGACAAGCGCTAGCTTCTCCTTGGGTTGAAGCTTATCGCACTGCCCTCTTGTTTCCGCAACGTATGAAGCATCTGCCAAGGGAATGGGCAATGACATTTCGTTGGCACTACTGGCACGTAGCAAAAGTGGCTTTTACTTGCAGCAAAGACAGGCCTCGTCAGCTATACTGGCAGTGCAGACTTTGCGAAGGACACTCAGTTTAGGTGCTCCTAGGAGTGGAAAAGGCGAGAACGACAACTCCGAGAGGTCTGAAGCGTTTCGGTATGGCGTGAGGAAATGATGGAATGGCGAGTTTCATGAACGAATCAAAGCGCTGCTCTTGCCTAATTCTGTCAAGGTTAGGTCCATCGATGTCCTACGTAATAGTCCCCCTCCGACAGTCCCCCGTCAAACTAAAAAAGCCTCCCGCGCACGATCTACACGTTAAGCTTTCGGCCCCACCTTATTTTGGTGAGGGGTTGCGCCAGCCCTGTTCATCCGATTGTAAGAGACTTCAAGTTCAGATGAATTCCTCCCACTTCATTGATTTTGAAGTGATCCTTCAGAGCGACGACGTGATTGCTTAGGGTACGTCATGAATGGGTCGGAGGTAGTGCAATAGTAGTAGAATAAGGGCCTGCGTCGCATGTAACCATTGCTAAGCCGTAACATTAGCCGTATATACCAAAGTTCGCTAATGCATGTGAGAGTGTTAAAAACTTTCGCACAACGCTCATGCTATATTATTGAGCTATAGAAAGTAGATACACGTATTCAAAGCACTCAGTAAGGCCAGTACCTCTTCAATTGGCTTCAGGGGACGCCCATACCCCTGTAACCATGCCGAATAAGGCCAGCTGGCCCCAATGGGACCATGGCAGCCACGATTTCAAGGAGCACGCATTCATGCTGAAGTTGTCGATGAACACCATGCTGAAAATGATAGACGAAGGCCAGAAACCACCAATGGACGAAGTAGCTGCTGCCCTCAGGGCGGCGGTAGCATTTGCAGAAAGGGCGAACGATGAACCCAAAATCCAGACAGTCTTGGACGAAGTACGCAAACTAGCCATTGACTCAAGCAACCGAGACAGCAATATGGAGGAAAAGATTACGCATATCAAGCACCAGGCAGCTAGCCTGGGAAGCAATACATCGACGGCCAGCTACGCCAGCGTACTGGGCCGGTCCTCGACATCCTCCTCCACCACCGGAGGAATCCCCATTGTACCACCAGCAATGCCGAAACAAGGCCAAGCACCATATAACAAGCTAAACGAGATCATTGTAAAGCTACAAGACGAGACAGCAAGCAAAGCATTGGAGGGGAAGACACCGAGCGAGATGACCACGATGGTCAATGGATATATAAAGAGCACGGACACCACAAGGAAACCTGTCAGGACGGCCAGGAGGCTAGCGAGTGGCGATATATGCATCATGGCTGCAAATGAGGAGGAGGCGAACAGACTGAGAAAAAGCAAGGATTGGACTCTGAAGATAAGTGGCAGCGCGAGAGTGATCACCAAAACGTATGGCCTCCTACTCCATGGAGTGAGGATCAATACATTCGACACCAAAGACATGGCCACGGCAATCAAAAGGGTTCAGAACGAGAACGCCAACACGCTGAGCCTCGACATAGTGTGGCTGGGCTGGTTCGGCGCGAATAAAGAGGGTTATGACAAGGGTTCATTGATCATCGAATTAGCATCCCCAGAGGAAGGAAATAGAGCACTGGAAGAAGGCCTAGTTATCGGTTCGGAACTACATGGCTGTTGCGTCTACAACAAGCAGTGTAGATCGAAGCAATGCTTCGTATGCTGGAAATACGGTCACCTGTCGACTGCATGCCCTAAAAAGGATCACTCAGTGTGCGGGAAATGCTCAGGGGAGCATCATCATAAAGAATGCACGGCCGACACTCGCAAATGCCCGGTTTGCGAGGGACCACATGAGGCTTGGAACAAGGTATGTACAGCAAAGAAGAGGGAGATAGCGAGAATGAGAATGGCGAGACAATGGACTCCTTCACGATTCGTGACAACGAAGGAGGCACCGGCTAGCTACCAAACAAGCGATCAATCAAGCAACTACTTTCAGAATGCGTCCAATCGTGGGCGAAATGAGGAATTTTTCCCGAGGCTGGCATCCACGCGCGGTGGGCCAGCAGGCAGAGGTAGGATAGTCAGCAGGGGAGGAATCAGAGGGCCGGACCTCGAAAGAACTACTACACCGAATCTCCAGCCGAGTGGAAGGAGGTATGCTTCCACATCACCAACAAGGGCCTCGCCTAGAAACAGATCGCCCTCCAAAGCAGTAGACGAAGCCAAACGATATGAGGACGGTATAGCGGCAGGGGAAATTAACAACCCCGAGGACGACAGACAGCCCCTAAGTCAAAAGAGTGGCAATGAGAGAATTGCGGTCCCCGTCAATGGGAACAAAAAGAGACATATCCGGTCCATCGACGACCAAGAAAAGGAGAACACTCAGGAAGGGGATGCGGACTCTATGGACTGGGCGGAGCGAGTAAGCAACACTAACAATAACACCGAGAAATGGTAGCACACCCCAGTCAGCTATCAATACTGCAATACAACACAAGGAAATCCAGAACGGTCATGGTAGAACTCTTCGATAACGAAAAGATCTATGACATCGATATAGTAGCAATTCAGGAGCCCTGGAGAAACACCAACACAAACACGTCGTATCATCCCCTGAAGGATAGATTCAACTTGATCTACCCCTACCATAACAACACACGAGTGTGCTTCTATATCAACAAGAGAATATCACCAAAGCAATGGTACCCATCATATCACTCACCGGACCTCTGCACTCTTAACATCAAGTCCGAAAACAATAGAATTATACGCATACACAACATCTACAACCCCGGCGACCAACAAATAGACGGACTTGACGAACTACATGAGACGCTTGTGGAGTCTAAGGATGACGAACAGATCATGCTAGGCGACTTCAACCTTCACCACACGATGTGGGGGGGACCGGATGCTCGTATCGATGAGAGAGCAGAAGAACTAATACTCATAGCGGAAGAATTCGCCATGGAACAAGCATTGCCAGTAGAAACGGTGACATACGAAGAAAACTGTCAAACAACAATAGACCTACTATTCGCCACTCCAGCACTAACAGCAAATGTCATTAACTGCAATATCGGAAATGATTTCGAAAGCGGATCTGACCACCTCCCAATTCTCACAAAGCTTGAGCTGGCCGTGATAGAGTTAGCACCAACGACACGCCGAAACTTCAACAAACTGGACGCCGAGGTCCTGAGAGAGACACTCGCTAGAGCCATGGCATCGAAAGAGTGCCTAGCCAATCCCCAGGGGAATGGTGAAAACCTCACTAACGATGGCATCGATCATCAAGTAGCGGCCATTATTGACTCTATCCAAGCGGCCATAGAGGAGTCCACTCCGGTCATCAGGTTGTCGCCACGGTCTAGACCGGGATTCACGCCAGAATGCAAGGAAGCACAAAGGCGTTGCAAATCGCTGAAAAGAAGCTGGAGAACGACGCTCTCGGAGGAAGCATGGGATGAGTATAAAGTCGCCAAGAAGGGTGGGATAAACAAGAACTTCAAAAACAACCTGATCAAGAGAACTACCAGGAAGGCGTTCAGAGAGTTCGTGGCAGAGGCGTGCGAGTCGCCGCAAATGATGTGGAAAAAGACCAAGTGGGCCAGAAAACAACTTACAACACAGGCGTGTCTCCCTCCGCTATTTGACAAAGATAAACGAGAATACAACGAACCAGGCCCGAAGGCAGATCTTCTTATGAGAACGTTCTTCCCACCACCGGTACAGGCGGAGTTAGATGACATCAGCGTCGACACGGCGTACCCACAAGCCTACCTGATGGGCACGATCACCGTGAATGAGATAAGAAAGGCCATAACGCAAGCACCGTCAAAGAGAGCCCCGGGGGGAGACGCGATCCCCAACCTGATTCTCAAGGAGATCCTGGAGCCGTTACTCCCTCATCTACATAGAATATTCAATGCATGCATGACGAACGGCTACTGCCCAGAGCACTTTAGAACATCGATAACAATTGTCCTTCCGAAGCCGGGCAAGGACCACTCGATTCCTAAAGGATACCGGCCAATAGCTCTACTTAACACCATAGGAAAGGCAATGGAGTTTATTCTTGCTAGGAGAATAGCATATCTTGCGGAGACACATGGACTCCTGCCGGCCACACATATGGGAGGCCGTAGATTGCGGTCATGTGAACACGGCATCCACTACCTTCTAGAAAGGATATATCAGGCCTGGAACTCTGACAAAGTAGCCACGATGTTACTGCTAGACGTTTCAGGTGCATATGATAAAGTCTCTCATCCTCGACTGCTCCACAACCTCCGAAAGCGAAAAATCGACACGAGAGTAGTTAACTGGGTAGAATCGTTCTTGTCCAATAGGACAACAGTGCTGAAAACAAGCGAACACTCCACACCAAAGACTCCCATAGCAACCGGAATTCCTCAAGGATCACCGCTGTCGCCCATACTTTACCTCTTCTACAACTCAGATCTCATTGATGAATGTAACAGTCGCGCCGACTTAGGAACGGTAGCCACCGGCTTCGTAGACGACATAGGCCTTCTGACAGTGGGAGACTCCACCGAGGAAAACTGTAACGCCCTCCGCAAAATCCACGACGAAGTTTGTATGAAGTGGGCGTTACGACACGGATCGGAGTTTGATCCCAGCAAATATCAACTGCTGCACCTCAGTAGAAAACAGAGATTCAGCTTAGACCATCCCCTGCAACTCAACGAGAGGCAATGCATTGAGGCGAGACGCTTTGTCCGCTACCTAGGGGTCGAAATCGACTCTAAACCTCTATGGAGTCACCACAACAAGGAGATTCGGTCTAAGGCTACCAAAAGCATCGGTGCACTGGCGAGGATTGCCGGATCGACGTGGGGTGGCAACTATAAGAGCATGAGACAGCTCTATCAGGCAGTAATTATCCCACAAATGACGTACTGCTGCTCAGCATGGTACCAGCCCGAAGACACTGCCGGCCACAACAAAATTCACCTCTCATCGCTACAAAGGATTCAATCTCAGGCAGAGAGGAAGATAACTGGAGCATTCAAGGCCACATCCATTCCAGCACTCGATATAGAAGCGCACCTCCTACCAGTTAAACAACAGCTAGACAAGATCACCTCGGAAGCTGTCTTACGAATCGCCACTAGTCCAGCATATGGCGAGATTATTAAGCCACGATTCGAGCGATGGAAGTCCAAAAGAAAACCCAAGAAGAACAGGAAACTGAGTCCACTGGAGCGACATACCAATAGATTCGAAGAACGATACGGCGACACCAATAAGATTGAGAAACTACGCCCTTTCAGCGCCGCTCCCGACTGGGAGCCTCCCAAAACGATAATTCATAAGACCAAGAAAGCCGCCAAAGAACTGGCCAAAAGATCGATTGATGAGGGTCATGCAATGATATACACAGACGGTAGCGGGATCAATAAAAAGGTGGGAGCTTCAGCTGTATCGTCAGACATTGGTTCTACTTTCAGTGTCTATTTGGGCTCAAGCGACTGGTACACGGTGTACTCGGCGGAGCTGCACGGTATTCTTCAAGCTCTAACTATGGCAGTCGTGCACCAAACAAGGCTACAACTCAGCAGAGTCATAGTAAACACGGACAATCAAGCATCGATTCAGGCTATCGGAGACCCGGGCAAGCACTCGGGGCAGATCTATGTGATACAGGCAGTACAGATCATCAATTCGCTAAGGCATCTCGGGGTAGCAACAGAATTACACTGGATCCCGGCGCACATCGGTATCGACGGCAATGAATGGGCGGATAGGGAGGCGAAGAAGGCCACTGGCTGGCGAGAGCGAGTGGTCCATGACAAAAGAGTGGAGGTAAACACTAACGAAACAGCCCAATTGTCAGTCATACAGGTAAGAATGATATCGACGGTTAAGACAGCTATCAGGGACCACGCGATGGAACAATGGACTATCGAATGGGCCAACGAGAAGCGAGGCGGTATTCTTAGAAGAATCCAACCAACACCGTCGAAACAAATACAACTTCTGCATTCGAGAGTCAAGCGCGCTAAGACGTCGCTGATAACGCAAATGAGGACCGAGAAAATAGGTCTTAAGGCCTTTCTTTACAACCGATGGGTACCGGATATAGAGGATGAAGAATGCGAGTGTGGAGCGAAGCAGACGGCTCGGCACATCCTTCACGAATGTAGGCTGTTCAGCAAGAAGCGAGGAATGTGGTGGGCCGAAGAGAGAAGGAAGGTGAAAGAGGGGGTTATTACTCACAAGGACATGCTAACAAAGCCACGCTACGCCTCTATGGCGGCGGACTTTATAAGGAGTACGGGGCTTATTGGGCAATATCAAGCCCTTGATGAGGACCAACAACAAGGATTCACTAGGGTGGGCGGTCAAAAAGAAGGACACGGTCAAGACGGGAGGGCCCCAGCGATGTAGGGTGCACCCCTTCCCAAGGATCAAGTACAACAAGACGCAGAACCATGACGGTGACTTGTATAGCCTCATTTATTTGAGACCATATGATTGGCCGAAAGGATCAGATAGATTACGTAACTCGCATAGTCGGCCACTAGGGCAAGACTTCAGGGTAGTATGATGTAATCAATCAATCAATGTGAGAGTGTTGATGTACTATTACCTTCCTAAAAAATCACCATAAATAGACCGCTAGCATCGGTGAGAAGATCGATGTCGGTAGGCCTTGTAAGTAGGTGAATGCCCACCTTTCTCCCAGGAGATGGAGCTATAATAGCGCCTTGGCAGATACTACTTTCTAGCAGATTTCTCCATAGAATCTCAATCATCTTACACCCAACTCATGAATCCACTACAGTGGTAGCAATTGATTTCCTGCTACCATAACAATGGTAGCAACACCAGGTTACTGCATAGCAAGCACCATATAACCGCTTGCTACGCACCACACTCCTGGTGTACCAGCAGTCCTTACTGCACCAAAGTCAGGTCCTCAAATCCTCACCGCTTCCGCTACATTCCTTCCTACGTCACGAGGATCCTGACTCTTCAGTACGAGAATCTCGCTCCTTCCGAATTATCCTTCCTACGTCACGAGAATCCTGATTCTTCAGTACAAGAATCTCGCTCCTTCCGCTACCACCCTCACTACGTCACGAGAATCTCGAGAATCCTGATTCTTCAGCACGAGAATCTCGATTTTTCAGGACAAGAAAGCTATCGTCAAGCTGGCTCCGTCACTAGCAAGAGACCTTGTCAGCATTGGCTATCAGATCCACGAGTTTCTCATAGCGACAGGCCGGGCCCATCATCACGAGATTTCCGAGTCTGTTGGATACTCCATCGACTACATCGTCCAGAATTACAACCATCAGCGGAAACAGATACCAGAATCATCAAGGCACTCAAGAACGTCGTCGATTGAACCCCCTGCTTTCCCGTACAGCTGGTCCACAGATCGACCTACTTTCCGAAGAGCAGTCAGAGCCTTCAGCGATCGAACACACGACTTTCGAAGTGAGCCTGAGCTCATTCAATACTTCAGAAGTCGTGATCCACCTTCCACAGGGTCTACACCTCACACCTCACCAGTGGGCACTCCTTCAGATCCGTCTGGCACTACCTCGAATTCTACCGGAGGTACCGGCCAGACTACCAGCGCAACCTCAGCAGAGGAGACAATCTACAAAGATCCGATCGGTCCAGCCATGGCAGAAGACCAGTCATGGCAGAACACTGGTTTCTCGCAGCTGCAATGGACAGCGTTGCAAGGATTGCTGCGTGGCATTCCTAGCCAACCAGGCCCGCAAGGACCGCCTGGTGAGACAGGACCTCCCGGAGCCGTTGTAGCAGAGAATGTTCCCAATCACACACGCTGGAATCCTGGTGACCTTGGTTTCTTCGATCCTAGCTACGACAATAAGTCTGTTAGCACCGGATCACCAATCGAGCATGCCGGCAAGGAAACGTATTTCCGAGACATACACCTATTCGTGGAACGAGCCAAGGATCTCGCCGTCACCAAGGGTGCTGATCTAGTAAGGGCAAACTTATGGATGAGCTTACGTGGAACGGCGTTGGAATGGTGGACGGCAGAAATTTCTGCTACCGAGAAACGTATCACCAAGCTTGGTGATGGCGTTGAGGAATGGACTGCCTTGTTAACTGCTAGATTCAAGGAACCTGCTACGGTAGCGATTGACGCTGTGCTTCGCGAGCGTTATACCATGCGTGACGCAATTTCTCGTCGTGAGCCACGTGAGTATGCTCAGAAGATCCTGAGATCAGCTAAAGACGCAGGCATGACACTCGTCAAGAATCAACTTGACATCATTTACAATGGCATCGATCTCGAACTTCGGCGTGATGTCAAGAAACCTGAGGATGCTACGACCGTGAATTCATTTCTCACGATTCTTGATGATTGCAAGCATGAATCGTGGGCTTATGCTAGCAGGCATGGAAGGAATCTGGGTTCAGGAAGCACGGCTTCTGGATCTTCCTTCCAGGCAAATCGACAACCTCGTTCTTACGAAAGCAGGCCTACAGGGCAGTATGGTCAGTACAACAGTTCATTCAATCGTGGAGGTCAGCCGAGCTTCGTTCAATCAAGTCTTCGACCTGGTTATCAAGCAGAGTACCGACTTTCATATCGATCTGAGCTACATCCCCGATACCCTCCTTACCAGAACCCTCAAGCTTACCAACAACAACAGTCTCGCTATCCAAGCAATTACCCAAGCAGGCCAGCACAACCAGATCAGCGCTCAAACGGAAATCAGCTGGGAGTTTCCCCACAACGCCTCCAGATTACCGGGCCTACAAACGGGTCAGGTTTTCAACCTCAAGGACAGCAGCAGCCTCGTCCTTTCCAGCCCGCTTTCAATAGTGCGAACAGGTCACCTTATCCTGCTAGACCTCAGTACAATCCAGGAAACCGCTTCCGGCCCCAGCAACAAAGGGCTTACCAAGCATCCGAAGATACTGCGGACGAGAAATTTGATGACGAGTATGAGAAATCCATGGGATCCTACCAGTATCATGCTACGGAAGAACAGCCTCTGGACGGAGCTTCCCAAGAAGCTCCATTCTCTGAGCACGAATCTCACGGTAGCAACGACTATGATGACACGCAGGATGTGCACTTCGTGAATAAGGAAGTCGATCACATATGTAGCAAATGTGAAGCATGCTTTCCTTCAAGAAACAAACTTTTCAAGCACCTGCGATCAGACTGTCAGAAGGTTACGAAAGCAAAATCTTCTAACGCTGCTACCGGAAAGATTCCCGAATCCGAAGGACCTAAAGTAAATCTCGACAAGTTCGAAGCACTTATGGCCAACAATGCCTACGTGGAAACGATCATCAAATCCACTGCTGAGCTAAGTCACAATGCCAGGCCTGGGTACAACTTCAGAAGCTGGAAGTATGCTACCATGAAGGTCAGGTATGCTCCAGATCCTGGAGCTGAGGAAAGCGAAGTTTCACCTGACTCCGGCTGCGGAGTAACACTGGGAGATCGTGCTTACTTACAGAAGCACATTCCCAACCTTGAGATCAAGAAGATGGCGTCCTCCCTGCCGGTTCGAGGAGTAGGTAATAAGATCGTCAGCACAGCCGAGTATGCTAGCGTCACGATCTACGTCAATGGTGTCATCGATGGATCCCAGGAAATGAGAACAGCCTGTCTTACGATGGAGGTACACATTGTGGATGATCTCAAAGCCAATATTCTCATTGGCACGGATACCATGACGCCACAAGGAATGATTGTGGATCTGGACGCTCGGAGCGTTAGGCTAGGAAAGTGCCAGGGATTGAAGGCACCAATCGACGTGGTAGCAAGAACCCAGCCTCATTCCAAGCGCACCATTCGTACCACGGCTGCGATTACCATAGCACCGGGTACAACCTTGAAAGTACGTGTCGCGTACAACGGTGCTATTCCCGAAGACAGGGATTTCTTGTTCGAGCCGGATTGTGCTCAAGACTTTGGACACACAGGCGGGGTTTTCGCTCACGTCGTTGATCACACAATCTCGATGGTACAGGTATACAATGCTACGGTAACACCTGTCCGCCTGCCACGGAAAGCAAGACTGGGAGCACTCTATGAGTACGAGCAAGATGGTGCCTTCCTGGCAGCACCCGCTGACGCGCACCTCGCCGTCGGGAATGTGAAGTCATGGAAGGGGAATCTTGCTAAGGGAATCGTGCTAGCTGCCACTGCGTTTGCTGGGCTGGTCCAGAAACTCACACTTCCCTCTGCTCCAGTACCTACAGGTCCTGCTACCGTAGCAGAATCTACTTACACTCAGATCGATCCGAACCTCGAGCACGTAATGCCTAACGGTATTACCGTCTATGGTACTCCGGAAGTTGCTTCGCAAATTGCTTCCGTAGCAGAGGAATTCTCGGAGATCTGGCAGGATCAAGGTACCACCGTGAATATTCCGGAAGAAGAATAGATGCCCATTCCTCTGAAGTCGGATGCTACAGCTAAGCCTTCGCGAGTGTATCCTGTTAGCCAGAAAGACAAAGATGTCATTGACGAAACATTCAACAAGATGCACGATCAAGGCAAGATGGAGTGGTCTAGCCTAGGTAATGGAATGCGGCCGCATTCCATTAGAACAGCTCTTAGCGCGGAGGCGCATTCCATTACAATTCTTATATTCAAATGGAATGCGCTTTTTTTTCTGAAGAAATTTCTTGATTTTTTCGAATTTGGATAGCCCTTAGCTAGGGCTACACAGCGCACTAAATCCGAGAAGATTTAATCTTAAAGTTATTTTTTTAAAAAATGTCAAAGTCTACATATAAAGTCGTTTCCCCGACTCGTCGGCGCTAAGAGAACTTTATATAACCAATTTATTCCTCGCAGTTAATATGTAATTTTATTTTATTTTATAAAAAAATAATATATTTACTTAGCTAGTACTACTTATAAATTTAAAAATTTCGAAAATCGAATTAAAACTAACCTGTTTTAAGATTTCTAAAATAAAATTAAATATTTAATTACTTAATTCTTTTATTTAAAATAAAAAAAATAAAAGAAATATTAAAAAAAACTATAAAATTTCTCCTTTAGAATTTCAACGCATGTTTTTTGAAAAGATTTATTTATAGAGTTATTATTTAGAATATTAGTATATACGTACTTCGAATTAAAGAACGCTAAGAGAACTCTTAGCTTATTAATTTATCTAGTAATAAATATATAATATATTTAAAAAATTTTAAAAAAATATTAATAGTACTTAGTTAGCATTATATATAGAAATTAAATTTTTAAGATTTATTTAATATTTCGACTATAATTTATTAAGATAATAGTTATTATCTTACTTCGAGTTAGCGTTTATATTAAATTTTATTATTTTATTATATACTTTAATAGCGAAAACTAAGAATTCTTCGTCTTAATATAGTCTTAGCTTAGGCGAAAGATTATATCAAGTATAAGGCTCTTTTTTTTTCTTTTTTCTTACTAAAAGATTCGAAGTTCGAGTTATCTTAAGAATATTTTTTTAATATTTTAATTTTTTTTTTTTTATTCTTTTATTAAATTCTACGTTAAAAACGATTAATAATAATATATAAATTATATTTTTACTATTAATATTTAAAAAGTTATACGTAATATAAAGATTAAGCGAGATATTTTTATTAATATTAAATAATTAACGTATTTTAAAATTAGAAAAAAAAATTAAATAACTTAATTAGCTTTATATATAAAATTTAGAAATCTAAAAATCGAATAAAAATTTATCTACTTAGTATTATATAATAGATTAGAATTTTATAACTTAGTTATAATATTAAATATCTCTATCGAAAATCTTAATATCAACTATAATTATATAATTAATATTTAAATAAAAATAGAAATAATTATAGAGTTTATTAAGGTCTATTTAACGATATTAAAATAAAAATATTTCTATTATTAATTATTTTATTATTTAATAAAATCGTATATTAGCGTCTCGTACTAAAAGGCGCTAAGAGAAACTCTTAGCTTATTAATTTATTTAATAATAATTATATAGTATATTTATAGCACTCTAAAGAAATTACGTATTTTAATTAATTAGAAATATATATAGAAATTAAAATTTCGATAATCGCGTATTATTTCGCTTTTTATTTATTAAAGAAAGACTTAATATCTCTCTTAAAATTATTATTATTTTATATAATTTCTATCTTATTATATACTTTAATAGTAGAAATTAAGAATCCTTAGCCTTAATATAGTCTTTCGCTTAGGCGAAAGATTATGTTAAGCATAAGACCCTTTTTTTTCTCTTTTTCTTACTAAAAGATTCGAAGTTCGAGTTATCCTAAAGACATTTTTTTAATATTTTTTTTATTTTTTTTATTTTTTTATTAAATTCTACGTTAAAAATGATTAATAATAATATATAAATTATATTTTTACTATTAATATTTAAAAAGTTATACGTAATATAAAGATTAAGCGAGATATTTTTATTAATATTAAATTATCAACGTATTTTAAAATTAAAAAAAAATTAAACGAGTTAGTTAGTATTATATATAAAAATTATAATTTCGAAAATTAAATTAAAATTTACTTACTTAATATTATATAATAGATTAGAATTTTATTATTTAATCGAACTTTATTAAATAGAGTATAATAAAATACGATCGTATTTCATTAGAATAGCTCTTAGCGCGGAGACGCATTTCATTATAATTCTTATATTTAAATGAAATACGCTTTTTTTTCTAATGAAATTTCTTAATTTTTTTTAGATCTGAATAGTCTTTAGCTAGGGCTATATAGCGTACTAGATTCGAGAAGATTTAGTCTTAAAGTTATTTTTTAAAAAAATATCAAATACGTCCCCGTTAAAAGTTATTAATTATCGAGGTTTACTCGGCTACTACTAGCTTTCTATTAAATAACTTTAAAGAACTTAACTTTTTTACGCGTAGTAGTCTCGCGACGACGAGAACTATATATAGATATATAAGGGGATATATTATTCTTTATTTAATAACTATTTAGAAGTATCTATAGTAGTATTTTAATAAGAAGCTAGTAGTAGTCGAGTAAATCTCGATAACTAATAACTTTTAATAGAGACGTTAAAGTCTATATAGAAAGTCGTTTCCTCGACTCGTCGACGCTAAAAGAACTTTATATAATTATTTTATTCCTCGTAGTTAATATATAATTTTATTTTATTTTATAAAAAAAAAATATATTCACTTAGCTAGTAATCGTATAGGAACACGCTTAAGTATAACGTATTCCCATACGATTATTTACTTAAAAATTTAAAAATTTCGAATATCGAATTAAAACTAATCTATTTATTATTAAAATTTCTAAAATAAAATAAAATATTTAATTATCTAATTCTTTTATTTAAAAAAAAATATAGAAAAAATATTAAAAAAAACTATAAAATTTTAGAATTTTAAATTTTTTTTTTAAAAAGATTTACTTATAGAGTTATTATTTAAAATATTAAATATTTTTATACGTATTTCGAGTTAATAAATACTAAGAAAATTCTTAGCTTATCGATTTATCTAGTAATTAATATATTAATATATATAAAAGAATAAGATAGAGTTAAGCTTAAAAATCTTAAATTTATATATATAGCTAATTATTAATTTAGATTCTCTACGCTTTTTAGCTAGATCGACTAACTTATCGTAAATAAATAAATTAATATTCGTAATTATTAAAATCTCGCCCTCTTATACCTCCCTTACTAAAAAAATAAATATATATTATTAATATATAGAATTACTTTTTTATTTTCTATTAAAAATTTTTTATTTTCTATTAAAATTTTATAATTTTTTTTTAAAAATTTTAAAGCGCTATTTATGCTTTTCGAATTTTTAAGAATTTTAAAATTTAGTCTTATAATTATTAAAGCGCAAGGAATTCAAATATCGCTTATTAAAGTTCGCTTACTAAAGATCGCTTATCTACTTACTCGATAGTTCTAATTAAAAAATTAATTATAAAATTAATTTATAGATCTTTACTCGTATAAAAGGATAAAATAAAGCTAAGTTAAAAAATCTTAAATTTATATATATAGTTAATTATTAATTCGGGTTCGCTACGCTTTTTAACTAGACCGGCTAACTTATCGCGAATAAATAAATTAGTATTTATAATTATCAAAATCTCGCCCTTCTACGTCTCCCTTATTAAAAAAATAGATATATATTATTAATACATAGAATTACTTTTTTGTTTCCTATTAAAGTTTAAAGATTTTTTTTTAATTTTAAAGCGCTATTTATACTTTTCGAATATCTAAGAATTTTCCAATTTAGTCTTATAATTATTAAAGCGTAAGGAATTCAAATATCGCTGATTAAAGTTCGCTGTCAGGACCGGTACAGATGCAATATCAATGTAGGTATGTTGAATAAGATAACTAAGGTACCGAACTATGTAGGTGGGAAGGAGGCATGATATGGTAGGGGATGCCTCCGCCAAGGCCCGCTAGCCATAGGGCTGAGGGGTGTGTCAAGGGTACGCTCGTAACACTACCCCCCCCCTTCGTTAAATCATGTCCCATGATTGGTGAGTGGAAAGGTAGAAAAATGGGTATGCATGCACGCTTGACGCCTGAAAAATGGTAAAAGCAGTAAAGAAATAACCGTATCCGGGAGCCCCAGCATCATACCTTTCTCCGCGAGAGGTATTGGGGACGGTAGCAGCTTTCTGTATTTGCGCTGTAGCGACGTCGCTAGCTGGGGTGTAGGCGCATGTAGGGAGCCTAGCCGGGAGGAAATCGGTGTGGTATGGCGAAAACCATGTCCATGGGCGCAGGTGTAAATAATGGTGATTTCCGAATTCGTATTTGAGCGGATGGGATGTCGGTGGAATGATGCGACGTGATTGGTTGAGGGCTTCCGAACCGAACCGAGCCGTAGGCGCTAAAAACTCTAATCCAATATCAACTGACTTTGGTGTAGTCTTCTCTGTGGTATGTCATTTAGCTGATATCGATTATGTTTCGTGACAGCGACAACGTGGTCTATGTGTGTACTGGTATGGCTTCGGAAGGTCTTCAGGGTTGTATTAGCAAGGGGGGCTTGCGCGGAAGGCTATGTATGAGGTGATTCTTGATTGATATGGGTCTGAGGGATCGATTCTCGGTTTTGGAAAAAATGAGGCTATTATGAAGACATCGGACGGTTTTAATTCGATTGAAAACGGGGTGTCCGAGGTAGTTCCGGACCGGGGACGCTGCCGCTGTTGAAGGCCCCTCGCCCTGGTTCCTTCATGGGTGAGGCTCTTCGGGATACCGCTTGTGGAAGTCGTCTATCAGGTCCTGGCAATTTTCGAATTCACCGCCGTCCGTATTGTATTAGGTGGGGTTATTGTCGAGGCCTTCCCACTTAACTTTGTACTTGAGACGGCCATAGATTAATTTGGAGCTAAGTATTTCTTTAACAACCCATTCGGTCCGGCCGTTGACAGTGATATGCTTCGGCGGAGGGTTTACCTGCCTTGGTAAGGGGTTGTTTGCCGCGAGACTTAAGAGATTGGGGTGGAAGACGTCGTGGATTCTTATGGTTGGCGGAAGTTCCAGACGGTATGAGGTTTTCACAAGGTCTGTAATCTCGAATGGACCGAGTCTCTTGTGGTCCAGTTTGCGGGAAGGGCGATTGGAGGTGATGTTCTTGCTGTTTAGGAAGACCTTATCGCCTATTTGAAAAGTAACCTTTTGTCGATGCTTATTGGCTTGTGTAACCATGGCCTTCTGAGCGCGGTCCATGTTACTCCGGATGTACTTGAGAACTTGTTTTATGTGGTTCGTGATATCCTCCGCCCGAGCAGTATCGAGACGCTTACGTGTGGTCTCGTAGTCGGTGGTGTTCGGGCTGAAAGTCATTCGAGGATGGAACCCCTTATTCGCGAGGAAAGGTGGGATATTAGTAGTCGATGAGGTAGTATTATTGTCGGCGAACTCGGTGATAGGTAGCTACCTTGCTTAGTCGTCCTGCATGTAGTTGCAGTATGTCCGAAGGTGACGCTTTATATTCTGATTCGCTCGTTCGGTCTGTCTATCGGTTTTAGGGTGGAAGGCTGTTGATAGCTTGGCTGTGATGCCCAGTCTCTCGCAAAAAGACTTTTATATGGTAGCTATGAATTGGGGTCCTCGATCCGATATTATTGAGGCCGGTAGGCCGTGTAGGCGGAACACTTTCTTGAGTAGTAAGTTGACTGTCTTCTTAGCGGTAGTGCCTTTATCGATGTCAGAATAGGCTACGTAGTGACGTTCCTTGGTGAGCCGATCGATCGCTATTTAAATAGCGTTGTAGCCGTCGGATATGGGCAAGCCTGTGACGAAGTCGACCGATATGTCTTGCTATCGTTTCTGTGGGATTGGTAGAGGCTGTAGTAAACTATGCTCCCGATTGTGAGGCGCCTTAGCCCTCTGATAGGTGTAGTAATTCTGAACGTAGGTAGTCACGGTAGTCCTTATACCTCGCTAGTAGTATTCCCTTTTGAGTAGCTTATAAGTACGTGCTACCTCGGGATGTCCGCAGGACGGTTGATCGTGCACCTCTCGAATAATATCGGTGTATATGTTATCGGATATCCATAAACGGTTTTGATGGTAAAGTACCCCGTCTTGTACGGAGTATTTACTGAGAGTGATCTCTCGAAATTTGTCCTTGTTTTCGGCGATAGCCTCACGGATTTCCGTACAATATTCGTCTTCCTTGTTGGCCCCTACTACTTTGTAGTAGATAGGGTCGTCGATTGTATGTACGTCGATATGTTCGCCGTCTAATTTCAATCGATTAGGGGTAAGGATTGTTTGATGCTGTTGGCGTAATCGTTCGTCCCCGGAATCGGTTGGTTTGTACTTAGCCATTCGTGTGAGTGCGTCGGCCTTGACGTTCTGAGGTCTAGACCGGTAAATGATCTTTATATTGAATTCTAACAACATATTCAAATACCAGGCCTGGCGTCGGCTGAGGTCCCTTCCCTCAGCAAAATACATTAGTCCTTTGTGATCGGTGAAGATCCTGATAGGGACATCCGTATATTTTAGCTCGGGGCGCTAGTGTTCTAGATAGCGAATGATTGTCAGCAGTTCCTTATCGTAGATCTGGTAATTGCATTCGGTAGGGGTTAGGTTTTTGCTGTAGAAGGCTATCGGGTGGAGTACTCCCTCATCGTCGTACTGGGAAAGAACACCTCCGTTGACGTAGTCGGAAGAGTCAGTCTCTAGGACGGCCTCCTTTGTCCTATCGAAATGACGTAGAACTGGAGCTTTAGTGACGGCGACTTTGAGGAAGTGGAAGGCCTCTTGATATGCTGGGGACTAATCAAATATGGCCTCTTTTGCCGTGAGTTTTACTATGGGTTTGACTATTTTAGAGAAGTCTCTAATGAATCGCCGGTAAAAATTGCAAAATCCGATGAAGGCCTGTACCTCTTTGAGGTTGGTAGGTGTGGTTCACTCAATAACAGCCTGGATTTTGGTAGGGTTTATTCGCAACCCGTCTATAGACACCAGTAGGTCTAGGAACTTGGTTTTCTGGACGTGGAATTCGCACTTAAGGATGTCCACCTGGAGGCCGGCGTCCCTCAATTTCTGGAGGATTTGTCTGACGTGTTGGATGTGTTCCTTTTTTGTCTTACTGTGAATGAGTATGTCATCGAGGTAGACCTGGCAGAAATCGTTCAGGTATTCGAACAGAATGTCATTCATGTATTGTTGATATGTGGCCGGGCCGTTGGTTAGACCGAAGGGGAGGACTCGATACTTGTATGCTCCAAGGGAGGTGACAAAAGTAGTGAAATCCTCGCTATCGGGATGTATACGTAGTTTGTTGAACGCGGCTATGATATCTAACCGAGTGAGGTATTTGCATCCCTGGATCCTTGCCAAAACCTCATCTATTAGTGGGATTGGGTATCGGTTCCTTTTGGTAATAGCGTTTAGTTTCCGATAGTCCACACAAAAACGCAACCCTCCATTCGGCTTTTCCGCGAACAGGACGGGTGAGGCGAATGGTGCATGGCTTGGTGTTATGAATCCCTTCTTCAGATGTTCGTCCAGGTACTTCTTTACCTGTTCCAGTTTGTGTCCTGACATTGGATAGATTCTGCTTTTTGGAAGTTTCGTTTTGTCGGAGCTGTCGTTGAATTCGAGTTTGTGGTCATAAGGACGGTGTGGGGGAAGTATGTCCGCCTTAGTCCTGTCGAAAACATCGAGGTAGTCATGGTATTCCGGAGGTAACTTACGTTTCACCTCCTCAGGACTAACCTCTTCGGTGCTATTGATCTGAATGGGGCAGTTAGAACCACAACACCTTTTGTACTTCCTTCCTGAGTTGCAAGGATAGGGTTTGTTGACCGGTACGCGAGGTCCGCGAGGTGTCCGTGTAGTGGGAGGCGTATGTGGTGCAGACGGTGTGTTATAGATCTCATTCATTGTCAATGTGAATAGTTTGTTGCCTTTTTCACGGGCTAGTTGGTAATAAGCCGCTGCATTAATCTCAGCGATGTCGATGGACTCAGGCTCCTTGCTATTCTCGTCCTTATTTGAGGAGGAGGTGTCCGAATCGGTCTCGTTGTCGTAGGTGGGTGGGGGAGGGCTTTGTCGTTTCAGTATGACAGGTGGGGGGGTGGGTGGTGTGGGTGGTCGGAGCTCTGGAGTTGGTAGGAAAGGGAGTTCGTCCATTGTTGATATCTGATTACTATCATGATTACATCGACCGGGTAGAAAGAGTATCTTATCCCGTAACATGTCAAGGACTACCCCGTGTTTGTTCATCTATGGTTTTTCAACTATCATGTCGTGTTTCAGTGGTGCAATTAGCATTGGACATGTTCCTTCTCGATGGCCCTCCACTGTTACCGTAGGGAGTAAATAGTGTGTAATTGGTCGTTTTGCGATCTGGCCGTCGTAACCCCTTAGTGGTTTAGGTCGTGATAGTGGGAGTGGTTCCAGATGTAAGGCCTCACATATCGCTGGGACTAGGGACTTATTTATGACTGTGTAAGCACCGGTGCATCCACTATCCATAAGAGAGTCCTGAAGTAAGTACTCCCTTCCTTGTGAAGATAGCGTGACTTGTGTGCGGAAAGGACGACGTGCCAGGGCGTCATTGGGGGTGTCTACCAGGCACACTTCATGAGTACCTCTTACCGTGACTTTGGAAGAGGCTATTCGTTTCCCGAATCCGAAGAAGAACCGTCGCTACCCGTGGTGTCGACGTTATCGATTTCGAATTCTTCGTCTATTTCCATCGCGTGGAGTCGTGCCTCCTCGAAGGCCTTTTTGCCGGCCTCGGTTTGGGTAGTTATTGTACAGTCCTTCCGGTAGTGGCCTTTCTTGCCGCAGTTGTAGCACATTGGTTCCCTTGGTTTCGAACCGGTCGTGACATTCAGAGGCGTAGTGGTCGTACTTGAACTGGACCCGGTGACGGGTATGAGGCGTGCATTGGCCGCGGGTGCTGTCGTCGATGTCCGTGTTGTAGTTGACTTGACAGTGGCCTTTGTGGACTCAAAATCCTTGTAATCAGCACGTTGTGAGTTATCCAGCTTCCGAAGGTATTCTTTTGCAGCCTTCAAGGTAGTAAAACCTCCTACGACCTGCTATGCCTTCTTTAGTTTCTTCCTCAGTTTCTTGGGAAGGTAGTTCTCCAGCATAAGGGTTTCGTTATAGTTAAGGATGGTGCCTAGTCGAATAAAGTCTGAATAGAAGTCGATGAAGGGTCGGGTCCCTTGCTGTAGAGCCTGCATGTCACGCAATGCATTACTACGTCGGTCTGAGTTCTCGTAGATATCGGCCAACTCTTCCATGATCTCAGTGAAAGACTGGTACGGGTTGGTGGAGTTCCGAAGTCTTCTATGCATCGTATGTTGTGCAGCCTTACCGCCGAGTCGTGAGACTACGTAGGCTATCTTGGAGTCCTCGGTAAGGTAATGATCGCTGTTGGCCTTGAATTTCTGTTCTATTCTGGAGGACTAGTCGTCTTAGGTAGGGTCGCTACCGTCGATGAATAGAGGTGGGTCTGGGACCTTAACTGATTTCTCTTTTGAACGTCTAGGCGTGCGTTCCTCCTCGATCGGTGACAGCCGTGAGTCTTTCATTGACTGTATCTCAAGGCTATTGACTTTCCGCTGTATGGAAGTCATGTCCTTCTGAAAGTCTCGGGCTAGTTGGTTTGCCTCCTCGGTTATTCTGTGGGCCTGGTACAAATCGTTCATGGCCAGGTCCTTTTCTATGACGACGGCGTGATACCGAGTAGTAACCTCGCGGAAATTGTCTCTCTCCTGACGAATTTCATTCAGCATAGTCATGAATTCGTCGGGTTAGTGCTTGGTCTAATGTTGTAGTTGTTGGGTACTAGCGATATCTTAAGGCGTATCTGCTGAGTCTGCCTCGTCAGGGGTATCCTCTGGTAGGACTGATACCCGTCGGAACTTGGTTTGCTCTAGTAGGGTCTTGATTTGATCTATTCTTTCGATGTTGGACTTCGCCATGGGAAAGAAGAAAGGAAGGTTTGAAATAAAGTGGAGAGGAGTTTAAATACTTCGAAAGAATGGGTGTTGGGGATATCAGATGTACTAGAGAACAATGAAGCCTCTCCAAGGCGTGTCGAAATTATTCGGTGTTGAGAATAAAAAATTTCACTGTGAAGCCCAAGGCAAGGTTGTTTCTTTGCGGGGGTTTAACACACTTATTTCTTGACCGTTTGAGGCGTCAAGAAGACTGTAAGTGCTTTGAACAGTGGCCTTTCGAGTGCACTTACTCCGCCCAGGGGGTCCCTTGTCTCGTAGAGAAGTTGTATGCGGGGAAGTTTCGGAGAAGAGTATCTTTAATTGGCTGTAACTCGGCCGTTTCTTGTCTGATTGGGGCCCCGTTGAAACCCCAGGCGTTGTAGTGTGTGAAGTTGCAAGTGGTGCTGCTGGTGTGTGTTTTGAATGTGGAAATGTGAGATGGTGTTGGCTATTTCTTTCGATTCGCTAGCCGTACGAATGGTCCAATGCCTTCTTTATCCCTCGACCACTGTTTGCCGAGGCCGTTTCGCTGTCCCTTTTGGGCTCTTTGAAATCGATTTACCTGTCTGGTAGGCTTACCCAGGGATACGATGGCTCAACTTGGTTTCTTGCCAAAGCCCCTGTCAGCGCGTTTCTTTGAATTCGTCCGCTAATACGAATGAAATGAGTGGGTTGACCTTAGTTATAGTGTTAGAACCGGTACAGATGCAATATCAATGTAGGTATGTTGAATAAGATAACTAAGGTACCGAACTATGTAGGTGGGAAGGAGGCATGATATGGTAGGGGATGCCTCCGCCAAGGCCCGCTAGCCATAGGGCTGAGGGGTGTGTCAAGGGTACGCTCGTAACATTATTAATCTCTTTATTTTACTAATTCTTTCTCTTATTTAACTAAAGTATATCGTTATAAATCGAATTAATAATATTCTTAATAGAGACTCTTATAATTCTTATCGAATTAATATAAAAATTCTCTTAATATATTAGCTTATAGTTAAACTTTAGTAAAGTAAACGTAAGTTAAAGAAGTATATTAAGCTTTATTTAGCGTATACTTAATTTCTTAATTTAGAGTTCGATAAGACGAAAGAAATAGACTTAAGAAATATAACGTTTTATCGTAAGTTATATCTAAGAGTTATAAGTAATAAATAATAATTTTATTTCTATCTCTTTTAACGACGATAGACTTATTATTATTAAGAAATTTTATTATAAATATAAAGATTATAACGCTATCTACTTCTTTAACTTAATTAAGATTAATTTAGATATATTCGTTTATCGCGATTATATTAATATAATATATTATCTTATATATAACTCGATTAAATTATTCTATATTATCGATCTTATTTATTAGATCTATAATAAGAATAATTAAAAGATTATTATTTTTTATAATTAACTATTTACGATATAGCTAGTAAAGATTCTTTTAATAATTTTAAAATTTAATATTATTAGTATTTATATAAAGTATAAACTTAAGAATCGAGAGACGACGATTTATTAATTTAATAATAAGGATTATCTCGTATAAGTTCTAGTTATTAAGATTAAGATTAATATTACCTCTATTAATCTATAGAAAAATAACTTAAATATAATTTTTATAGATATATCGTTAAACGTATAATTAACTTTATAGATTAATATATATATTATTTAAATTAAGTAAAAAAACGCTTATAATATCTTTATTCTTATTAATAATTATTTCTATAATTAAATTCTATAGATTACGGCGGCGTATAAAATAATTAATATTATCGTTATTTATATTAATAAGAATTTTATTAATATAGAAGTTAAGGCGCGCTTAACGCGATATTCGAAGTTTAATAATAATAAAATTCGAAATAAACTTATAAATAAAGTCTATATAGAAGACTATCGAATTATATTTAAATAGCGTTTATAATAAAATTAATAAATTAATATATATAATCTAATTATAAAGAATAATTTATTAAATAAATAGATATTTAGAAAGAAATAGTAACTATCGAAGAACGTTTAATTACGACTTATATTTTATTCTAATAAACTCTTATTAATATTATCTATAAATAATATTCGCTATTTACTTTATTAATTAATATATAGTAGAATAAGATAGAGCTAAGCTTAAAAATCTTGAATTTGTCTATACAGTCAATCATAAATTTAGGGCCCCTTCTGCAATCACATATTTTGGAAATAACCCCTAGATATTTCCACTAATTTTCAGCTTAGCGTCAAATATATACAGGGTATCGTTCTGTAATCATATTTCCACATATTTCCGCTTATTAAGCGAAAACAGGCTTGAAAATATCTGAAAACAACCCTCGAGGGTTGTTTTCAGCCAAAATAAGGCTAAGAACGCCAAGAATAGTGGACATCTATGACCGATATATATATATTATTCTCTTTTTCTTATCCATGCTTCAGATTTGAAGCCGGTGTCTACTCTCTTGCTAAGACGATATTGTTGTACCATTTCGAAATGTTACCTTCATAGTCTGGCTCCAAATCATAGGCAATGAGACACCGGTACCGGTAGACATGGAGTAGGCTTATTTGGGGTAATAATGGGAGTAATAGGAGTATCAATGATAGCCAGAGCCTGTGCAGTAGTAGCAGCAGGTATCTCGGCTATGGCGATATGGAATGGTAGGAATTCAATGGTTTTTTACGGAGAAGACAATTTTTGCGACGATTCTGACTCAGCCTCAGAAACAGGGTTACAGAACGGAACCGTACACATATTCTACTTGTTTTGGAAATATCCTAAGCGTTATTTTCAAGCCTTGTTCTTACTAGCCAAGTGGTGGCGTTATTTAGTGAAAATATGTAGGGGTTATTTCCAAAATATGTGGTTGCAGAAGGGGCCCTCAGGGTTACTACGCTCTTTGATTAAACCGGCTAAGTCACAGCGGGTAAATAAATTAGCGTCCGCAACTATCAAAATCTCGCCCTCCCGCGCCTCCCTCTATTAAATTATAGGTGTACGTTATTTACAATAGTAATAACTTTTTTATTTTCTATCGAAATTTTGAATTTTCTTTTTTGAAATTTTGAAGCGCTATCTGCGCTTTCCGAATTTTTAAGAATTTTAAGAATTTGTCTTATAATCATTAAAGGGCAAGGAATTCAAATATCGCACACCAAAGTTCACTCACCAAAGTTCGCTTATTAAAGATCGCTTACCTACTTACTCGATAGCTCTAATTAAAAAAATAATTGCCTTTACTCGTATAAATATATTAATCTAAAAGAAAATATAAGTATTAGAGAAGAAGATTATAAGTACTATAAAGAGAATACTATAATTTCTATAAACGATAATTATATTAATTAATTAATCGAAGTTATTAATAGCTAAATAATAATAATTAAAATTAAAATAATCTTAGCTAATACTTATATCTACGCCTTTTATAAGCTTTAAAAACTTTAAGTATTTAATATTAAATCTCTTTTTTTTAAATAAAGATTTCTTTAATTCTTTAATATTAGAAGAATTCTTATTTATATCTTTCTTATTTTTACTATCTTTCGATAATATTAAGACTCTTATATAAAAGCTAATAAACGATTAAATTAAGAAGCTAAAGACGATTAAGCTTAAGCTCGCAACTTTTAGATTAAGAATAAGTTATTAATTAAAAAATTCGAGAAGCGAAAGGTCGGCGAGTTTACTTCGAATCTTAATCTCGATTTTTAATCTATTAAGAAAACTCGCCGAAATATAAGATAAAATAAAAAGAGAGTTATTATAAATAACTAAGGCGATAAGATAATTAAGAGTTATAATAAAAATAGTAAGAGAAGTAATTAAAGTTAAAGACTTAGAATTATATTACTTTTTTCTTCTTTTTTTTTCGAAGTATATACGTTTAATATAGATAAGGAAATTATATTATTTATAAATAATATTTATTTATTAGCTATTAATTACCTTTATTTAAATAATTTAAATATTAAAATATCTATAATAAAGCATCTTTAGAATATATAGTAATTAGCGAATATCTTATAAGCGATTCTTTTTAGTAGAAATTATACTACGCCTTCGACTTTATTAATATAATTTTTATAATCTAGATTAAGATTAACGTAATAAATATCTCTATAATATAAGAATAATCTTTAATTAATTCTTAGATAAATCTTTCGATAGATCTATTAGCTACTTTAATACTATATTATTCTTAATTAATCTTTATTCTTTTCTTTTTATAATAGCTTATCTTTTTATTAATATATAATTACTCTAATAATTACTAATTTAATTTATAACGTATTCGCTAATTCTATCTATAACTTATTCTTATATTATATAAATCGTAATTATTCTACTTAACTCTAATATCTTATATCTCTTATCTAGTAATAAAGCGTTATATATATATAACTATTATCTTTCTTATCTACGCTTTAGACTTTTAAAAGAAATCTATTAAGAGTTTAATAATAGAATTAAATTAATTAACGCTAACGGCTAAGTATAAAAGATCTAAAACGCTCGCCTACGATTAATAAGTAAGAAGTTTCTTACGATAAACTATTAGAGGTAGATAAAGTAGATTATTAATAAAGAGCTTAATAATAGAGTTAATTTAGTTATCGCTAACGATTAAATATAAGAGATCTATTATTAACGCTAACGCTAATAATTAAGTATAAGAAATCTAAAATACTTATCTAAAGATATATAAAGTAGATTATTAATAAAAAGTTTAATAATAGAATTAAGTTAGTCGACGTTAACGATTAAATATAAGAGATCTATCGCTAATAATTAAATATAAGAGATTTATCGCTAACGATTAAGTATAAGAAGTTTATCGCTAACGCTAATAACTAAGTATAAAGAATTTAAAACGCTTATCTACGATTAACGAGTAAGAAGTTTCTTATAATAAATTATTAGAGATAAATAAAGTAGATTATTAATAAAGAATTTAAAGATAAAGTTAAGTTAATTATCGCTAATAACTAAGAGTTTTTTAAAAGCTTAATATCTCTTTCGAAAATAGTATTAATTTTAATTTAATTAATTTCTAATTAATAAAGTTCGCGAAGAGTATTAAGCTATCGAAGATTTTAAAAATTAGAATTAAACTTACTAATTAAAAAGTATTTATATAAAAAAAAGATCTCTTAAATATTATATAGCTCTCGATATTTTAATAAAAGATAGCTATAAGATATCGACTAGTCTATTAATTTAAATAGAAGTTTAAGCTTACTTAATATAATAACTATAATAATTTAAAAAATAAAAATATTTTAATAAAGATAAATTTTATTATTCTTAAACTCGATTATCTCGAAAATTATAGCTAGTTTAAAGAGTTTAGATTTTTAACTTTCTCTAAATATATATTAATATAAGCGAGATTCTTAATAGATAAGTATTATTATCTATAGATAATATTCGTTTTTTAATTAATATTAAGCGTCTTTAGATAACTTATTTAATTAAAAAAGAGATAATCTCGAGTTAATAAATTACGAAAATAAATTTAATAGCGTAGATACGATATCGATAAGTATTATTATTTATAAATAATATTCGTCTTTTAATTAATATTAAGCGCTTTTAAATTACTTATTTATAAATTAAATCTTCGAGTAAATCTCTTTATAAGTTATTAAAAAAGTAATAATATATATTAAATTTAATAGCTTTATTCTTTTTCTATTAAAAAGAATATTATTAATAATAAATAGACTATTAAAGCTAGCGTTAACTTATCGAAAATATAAGAATACTATATATATTAAGAAAGAAATTTAAATTATTAAAAAAAGAATAGCGTCGTTAAATAGTAGAATTAAAGAAAAATTAATATTAAAAAATATAAAAGTATATTACGCTATAGTAGAAGCTTTAAATAATATTATTAAATATTCGAGATAATATAATTAGATAATAAGATTCGCGAATAATAATAAGAACGAAATAATAACTCTATTATAAATAGCGATAGTAGAAGTAAAGACGAGAATAGATTATTTTCTTATAATAAAATAGAATATATTATTTTAGTTAACTAATATCTCTATTAATTCTCTATAATACTAATACTTCTTTACTAAGATATTCTTTATAATATCTCTTTTTATATAAAATCTTAAATCTATTATTTATCTTCTTTTATTTCTACTTTATCTTAATTAATTATATTACTACTATTATTACTACTATTATTCTTATATTTATTCTTATAATATATAGTATTATTAATCGAGATAAATAATTACTTTATATAGATATTAGATTTAATAGCGTAACTTCTTAATATTTAGCTATCTCTAGTTATTTATACTATATTATAACTCTTTAAATATCGTAAAGATAGAGCGCTATCGTTTACTTTAATTATTTATTCTAGAATTAGAAAGAGATATAAATAATAAATAATTCTCGAGTTAAGATTTATCTCGTAATTAATTTAAGCTTTAACGCGGTTATTAACTATCTTATAATTTAAAGAGCGAAGATCTAGTATTAAAATTAGACTTATTTAAATATTTTTTACTCGTAGATCTTAGAAATAAGCTATTTAATATTATAGAAATATTAATAAATTTAGCGATAACTCGATAAGTAAAAAGATTTATTAATATTATCGATTTATTAAATAGCTAACTTCTAAAATATACGAGTAATTAAACTTTAGAAACTTAATATATTATTTAAATTCTCTAAAGATTTATCTTTAAATATTATTTAAATAACCGCTAGTAGATTTAATACTCTATTAATAACTAATATATTTAAGCGAGCGATTAAAATAATAGTTTACTCTATTTATTATTAGTTAACTATATTAATAAAAATCGAATCTATTAAGTTATTAATTTATTCGACTTCGTTAAATTATTTTAAAATTATTAAGTATTTAGATAGATAGTTAACTTAGATTTTCTTCTTCTATATATCTAAAAATCTTCTTATATAAAGTATAGTAAAAGAAAGATATAAAGAAGAAGAATATTCTTCGAAGATAAGTTAATATAGAATCGTAGATATATTAAATTATAAATTACTTACTATTATAAATTATTAATTATATTATTTATAGATAATATATAATTAATCTTAATAAATAATATATATATATATTAAATAAACGAGTTTTTATAGAATTAATACGTATAGCTTAAGTTAATTAATATTCGAAAGTTAAATATTATTTATAGATAATATTTTATATTCTCTTAAATCTCTTAAAGAGAGATAGATTTAAAATAATAAGAGTTTTTAGTTTTATTATACTTCTATTCTTTATACTATTAAACTCTCTTTATAGCTTAAATTTATATAAATATTATAACTCTTCTTAAATTATTTATAATCTAATATTTAAATTCTATTTATATTTACTATATCTTAACGCGATTATTATTAATAATATAATCTTAATTAAACTTTTTTTTAATATTTTAAAATATTAAAGATAGTAAATAAGTAAGTAAATAAGAATGTAAATAAATAAGTAATTATATACGCGGGTATAGAAGTTTTAATTTAAAGAGATTTAATAGAAGAAGAGATATTAATAATTTTTCTATAAATTAATACTTAAATAAAGTTTAAAAAAAGATAAATTAAATTCTTTAAATAATAATAATGTAAAGAATAATTTATATTACTATTATTAATAAGAATTCTAATAATATAAAAGTTAAAGTATATTAATAGTTATATTTATATAGAACTAAATTTAAGAATAAATATAAATAACGCGTTAAAATATAAGAAAAGATAATAATATATATAAAAAGTTAGAGTTTATTAACGCGTTTATAAATAGAATAGTATTTAACGTATGGGAACACGCTACACTTACGCGTTGGGGTGGCCTTCGCGTTGAGGTGGCCCATACTAAGTGTAGCGTGTTCCCATACGATTAGCAGGTCAAATTGTAGTGTCGTTCTCCGCCTGCTGAGTGGAGATTTGACGTGGGATCGTGGAGAGCATATGTCGTGGGATTTTGGAGAGCTGAGCCGTGTTCTTGATGATGGTTGCCTTATTGTCGCTTGGTCTCTCCGCAGTGTTCTCCGCATTTGCCTGCTGCGGTGGTCCCTCCTCTTACTCAACTGAGTGCTTTGGCTAAGTGGCTGACTGAGTGAATAACTGAGTGGATTGATGTGAGACTGTGGAGAGTAGACCTGTTGTGTCACTGCTGCTGCTGACCTAGGCAATATCATATTGTAGTACATTACTGCAATGAGCACACAAGAGAAGGACCTACTACGTCGATCGCAGCCAATTAAACCTCTGCAGGCAGGGGTCATCTATCGAACGATGCATATTTGGACGAATTGAAACCGTCCGATATCTTGTTTCGACAGCCATTTCATTAATCGAAAGCTTTCACTACGACAGGAGATTTCGTGGGATACACACCACTAATTAGCCTTACATCTCCATTTATTTCCGACATTCGAAGAATCATGCATGTATACTTCTTGCCATGAGAACATGGCATCTCTCTGATTTTTATGGGCAATTATCATGAGATGCGTGCGGGCACATAGATTAATCAACATCTTTTACACCACACGCATATATAAGTCAAACCACAATGACTCCTTAACATCGGTCTGCTCGTACTTCACTGGGGAGATGTATCTATAACGTGGTGTAGTGGCGATCACAGCCTAATAGCCTAGCAATATGACTGTAAAGGTCGTCGCAACGAGGGCCCCATTATTGGAGGAGTTCATGAGGTATATATGTGGTGAAAGAAGAAGAATAAGTGAAATTCAAAGAGATTTGTAACTCTTCGGCAAAGGTTTCGCCGAGATCCGTGATATTTCCTAATCGGGTTAGCGGTAGAAGGGTAGGGCTGTTCCCGCTTTGAATCATTCTTTTGAAATTCGTTGCTAAACCTGTCTATTGCAGTGGTATACCATATCAATTAGTCTCAGTAGAAAACCCTGCCAAGCCTCATTTTTTTGGTGGTTTGGCTGATATAAGATATTCACCCCTGCGTACATACAAGTATGGGCACTAAGTCTCAGCCGCAGGAATTGCTGACAGTATGCAAGGTACCTACTACCTATTGGAGTCATGGCAACTACTCTGCTCCTCCGCACTCTCACGACACATAGAATTTTGCCCCGATAAGAGCGAGAAAGAGTCCGACCCGCTACTCGTTTTTGGGGGATTCCATAAAATTGTCAAAGTAATATCCGCCCTACACTACTTCTGTTAAGGAATCATTATGGTTTGACTCATATATGTGTGTGTTGTAAAAGATGTTGATTATCTATGTGGTCTGCAGGCAGATATGTGCGGTGCCAAGCCTACGCTAGTGGCCCTATTTAGCGTATTCAAAAACATCTGGAATGCTTGGCACCGGAGATCTTTCACACCACACACCCAAATTCGTACTGTAGCATAGAAATCTCTCCGCAAAATCATTCAAATCAAGTAGCCACATCGCAAATAGTCGCATTTAATCAATTTTGAAGCTATATAACCTCAGCTATACCCCCCAAACGCACCAATAACGCAGCAGCCACCGAATCGCCAAGAACTACCCCCCCATAACTACTGAAATAGCCTCTGCTTAAGAAGCTCAGAAACAGATAAATGGGGGGCTGAGTGGTAGCAGCAGTCCCTACGGGTGCCCTGCGACGGCCCTGCGACGGCCCTACGGGGGGCCCTACGAAGGCCCCGCGGGCCAACTATTTAGGTCCAAATAGGGGTGTCTAACTGTCAAGCGCAGACACCCCCCGGGACCAGGCTTTTTTTAGCTGAGTTGCTAACACTGAGGAACATACCAATACTTCAGTATAGCTTCATCTTTTCATTTGGGACCTATACTAGCGATAGCAGTGTTATTGAATAATTTTGCGGAGAGATTTCTATGCTACAGTACGAATCTGGGTGTGTGGTGTGAAAGATCTCCGGTGCCAAGCATTCCAGATGTTTTTGAATACGCTAAATGAGTATCCCTGAGGCATCTCATGACAACTTCCGTGCGCGGGGAACTAAATATATGAATTTTTGAATTTCTTTCGATCCGAACCATCAAAAGTTTTTAGACTTCGCCATCACGTAGAGGAAGTATATTACTATCAGGCATAGAGAGGTTAATATCTGAAGTTCGAAGATACCTCGCCGTCGCCGCCATGGAGAAAGTTGGGTACCTGAATGTCCCCAATGTATTTCACACCCACACGAACTCGTTCTGAGCGTGCCAACCGCGTCAATATCATTCAAGGTATGTGTGCTATGATCCCTCCAACTCTTGAGCGAAGCGTATTCGAGTTAATATATATTTCTATAGGGGGCGTATCTCGAGTGCTCGACTTTCTGACTAAGGGTAATGTGACAAATCTGCCCGGGCAATTCCTTAACCCGGTTCGTCATATGACCTTCCAATGGTGCTGAATACGATGCGCTATCGTCTGAGGTTTTCCTGGTAAAGATTGGTCGGCTGGAGGTGGGTGCTGTAAGCGTTAGCGGAGATCGCGGTCTCGGATCAGCTTGTGCGACAATAACAAGCTATCCGATCCTAATAAAAGGCTCAAATACTTAATCAGCGACCTCGATAGGTCTATTCCCGCCGGGATTGACTTCAAAGAATCATGTGGTGGTTGTGGAAAAATCGTTGAAAGTCGCGAATTTCGTATTTCGGTCAATTATTGCGGGTGCCTCATACAAAAATAACGGTCAATGTAGCGATTCCGTGGTTTCCTACTCAGACTCTACAGGGGGGTATGACGTAATCGGCTCGGGATTATAATATTCCGGCCCCCCCTAAAATGTAGAGTCTGAATTCTGAGACTACATATCAATGCAGTGGGGATGACAGGCCAAGTTGCAGTGGTGTTCTCCGCTTGCTGAGTGATGATTTGATAAGGAATCGTGGAGAGCATATGACGTGGGATCTTGAAGAGCTAAGCCGTGTTCCTAACGATGGTGGCCTTATTGCCGCTTAATTTCTCCGCAGTATTCTCCATAGTGTTCTCCGCAGTATTCTCCGCATTTACCTATTATAGTTCCTCCTCTTACTCCTTAATGCAGTGGGGATAACAGGCTAAGTTACAGTGGTATTCTCCGCTTGCTGAGTAATGATTTGATGTGGAACCGTGGAGAGCATATAACGTGGGATCTTGGAGAGCTGAGCCGTGTTCTTGGTGCTGGGGGCCTTATTGCCGCTTGGTTTCTCCGCAGTGTTCTCCGCATTCGCCTACTGTATTAACTTCTCTTACACTGGCTGAGTAAATTAGTATAAGATCGTAAAGAGTAGGCCTGTTATGTCACTGCTGCTGATGACTATCTCCGCAATGTTCTCCGCAGTGTTCTCCGCATTCGCCTGTTATAGATCCTCCTCTTATTCAACTGAGTGCGAGGGTACCGAGGGTAAATATATTCATATTGGTGGAATTGGTAGAATTGGTAGAATTGGTAGAATTGGTAGAATGGTGGAAGAAGAATGGTTACACAAATAGGTGGAAGGATTATCATTCGATCCCGGACGCGTTTGATGTAACTACAATATTTGAATGTCAGTTTAACCCACCTACCGCTGGCTTGAGAGGAGTATATAGGGGAGGACGTATCCGTTCGGGCTCTTTTTGAGGGCCTTTCAACGCGTTTATAAGCAGTAGTAGGTAGCTGTTAAGCTCGCTTGCGGCCTTGATTGCCAGCAGTAGCGGATTCGCCGAGGGGTGGCCTGAGGGCGTCAGTAGGGGGTTCAAAAGACGGGCGGAAGGTAGCAACATTTGGGCGAGGGGTATCGAGGGCGAATTTATTCAAAATTGATGGATTGGTAGAATTGTAGAAGAAATATGGTTGCACAAACAGGTGGAAGGATTATTATTCGATCCCGGACGCGTTTAATATAACTACGATATTTGAATATCAATTTAATCTACTAATAGTAGGCCAAACTTCATTATTTTTATAGCGTTAGAAAGCGTATACTAAACTCTATAATTTACGAAATTATGAAGAAATAGCATCCGTAGAGAGCTGGTTATTTCAGAGTGTAAGACTTCTACACATAAACTTTTAATAAGGGAGCTCGAAAGGGCTAGCGGGCTAACTTAGTCAGTCTAGCCAAAAGGCGTAATAACCTCGAATTTATGATTGGCTGCACATATAAATTTAAGGTTTTCAAGCTCAGCTCTATCTTATTCTTTTATATATACTAATTATTAAGCGTTATAATCTTTTATATATAGTCTTAATTTAGCTTTATTAATCTTAAGATAAATCTAAATAGAAAATTCTATTAAGACTTAATTTTTTAATATATCGTCTAATATATAATATTTATATTCTATATATATATAATTCTTTAATAAAAATACGTAACTATATAATATAATCTTTTTTAAAATTCTTGAAAAAAGTTAAATAAATAGTTAAATAGATTTTTATTAAATTAGAAGCTATAGTATAATAATTAAGAAGTAAACTTCTACTTTATTTTATTAAAAAACTTAATTAACTTAGTTATAGTAGCGATATTAATATTTAAAAATATTATATATTTTAATAAACGCGTAATATTATATAGAAATTCTTTTATAATATATAATTCTTATAATAATCGCTATAGTACTCGTCGAATTAACGATATAACGTATTAGAGAAAATATCGTATTCTTACTAGTTAATTTATTACTTCGTTTAAATGTTATAATCTTTCTTTATTTTTTAAATAGCTAGATTTATAAGAGTTACTATAGCGATATATATAAGTAAATAAGTAAATAGAGTATCGCTATAGCGATATATATAAATAAATAAGTAATTAAACTTATAAAGAGTAGAGCGGAGAGCGAAGCGGAGATAATTTATTCTTCTAAGTCTATAGCTTCTTTATTTTAATATATATTATATAATAAAATAAATAAGAGATATTAGTTTCTATATTTAAGTATTTTTCGATATAAGAAAAATATCTAGATTTTTTATAAGTAAAATAGTAAATTATTATATATAATCTCTTATTATTAATTATCTTTTTAACGTAGTAGTAGTATTCGCTATCTTCTATCTTATCTATTATTTATTAATAATATATATCTCTTATATTAATTAATCGCTTTATCGCTAGCGAGTAAATTATTTATTTTTACTCTCGAGAAAGTAAATAAAGTTAAAGAAAAAGTATTTAGAGAGTTAAGCGTAGAGAGCTATAATTTAATTTTAATACTTAATAATTAAGATAAAGAAAGCTTCGCTTTTAAGAAAGCGGGATAAGAGTAAGAAAGAGAAGTCGGCGGAGAAAAAGAAAGAGAAGTTATCGAAGAGAGAGAAGATTAATTTATCAGTATATATAACAGAATAAGGTAGGGCTGAACTAGAAAACCTTGAATTTGTATGTGCAGCCAATCATCAATTCGTTAGGTCTACGCTTTTTGGTTAGACACCGCGGGTAAACAAATTAGCGTCCGCAACTATCAAAAAAATAGGTGTACATTATTAACATATAGAAAAACTTTTTTGTTTTCTATTAACTTTTTAAGATTTTAAATTTTAAATTTTGGAGCGCAGTCTGCGCTTTCCGAATTTTTAAGAATCTTGAAATTTGGTCTTATAATTATTAAAGCGCAAGGAATTCAAATATCGCTCACCAAAGTCCGCTTACCAAAATCCGCTCGACAGCCCTAATCAAAAAACAGGTGTACATTATTTGATTTTAGAATAACTTTTTTGTTTTCTATTAAAATTTTAGAATTTTTGGTTTAAACTATAGAGTATAATGTGGGCTTTTAGATAAAAAAAAGAATTACTAAATTTAGTCTTATAGATATTTAAAGGTAAGGAATTCAGATATCGCTTACCAAAGATCGCTCATCAAAATTTACTCGACAGCCCCGATCAAAAAAAAATGATTATGAATTTAATTCATAGGCCTTTACTCGTCGTTACTAATAGGATTATAGTAAGAAAACTCTAAATATATATCGAAGCTCTTATTATTCGTCGGGCGATTTCCTTTTTTATCTTAATAATCTAGATTTATAATTTTATTTTACCCTTAGATTTCATTAAGATTTTAAATATCTTATCTCTTCTTCGATTTATTCTTTAATCTATTTTTTAATTTATTCTCTAATATCTAAGACTCTTAGCGATAATCTTATTACTAATTTAAAAATATTAATTTTTCTAATTTCTTTTAAATTATAACTTCTTTATTCTAATATATACTAAATAATAAAACGAGTAAAAGATATTAGCTCTTATACTTAAGTATCTTTTAATATAAAAAAAATATATTAAGACTTCTTATAAGTAAAATAGTAAATTATTATATATAATCTTTTATTATTAATTATCTTCTTAACGTAGAAGTAATATTCGTTATTTTTTATTTTATCTATTATTTATTAGCGATATATATCTCTTATATAAATTAATTATCTTATTATTAGCGAATAAACTATTTATTTTTACTCTTAAAAGAGTAAGCGAAGTTAAAGAAAGAGAGTTTAAAGAGTTAAATATAAAGAGTTATAGTTTAATTTTAATATTTAATAGCTAAAATAAAGAAAGCTTCGCTTTTAAGAAAGCGAGATAAGAATAGAAGAGAGAAATCGATAAAGAAAGAGGGAGAGAAGTTATCGAAGAGAGAGAAGGCTAATATATTATTACTAATAGAATTTTAATAAGAAGACTTTAAATTAAATATATATCGAAGCTTCTATTATTCGCTAGACGATTTTCTTCTTTATTTTAATAATCTAAATATTTATAAAAAAAACATGTTAATCTAAATTCGTTAATATAAGAAATATATTTTTATATATATAATAATATCTTATAATAAGAAGCGCTTTACGATATTATCGATATTAAATAATATATAATATAATAAAAGTTAAGCGAATTTTGATATTAGTTTTATAAGTAGAGATATATAATAAGTTTATTATAAAAGATCTATTATAATAAGTCTATTAAAAAGAAAAGAATAAGCGTTAGAATATAATAATAAAAATAATAATAATTAGTTTTATCTAAGCGAGTTAGTTAGAGTATAAGATTTTTCGCGTTAAAGCTATATATAGTATAACTATAGCTACTATTTTTCTTTAAGCTTTTTTCTATTATAAATTTATATTCTTATAATCTTCTATCTTTTTTAATTATAATAATCTCTTCTCTTTTAATTATAATAAAATTAGATCTTAATTTATTAAGATTTATATTTTAATTTTAATTATTAGAAAAGCTAGCGCCTCTATATTTATAAATCTAATTATAATTTAAGATTTTTTTATAAAATTTCTAAAATCTAACTTAATCTCTATTATTTAAATATTTTATATAGTATAATTATTAATATAAATACTTAATAGTAGATAAAATATAAATTTAGAGATCTTCGAAATTAAATTTAAGATTTATCTTTACTAAAAAAATAAGATTATTCTAGTACTATATTTTTATAATATATATTAGAATTTAGCGTTATATATTCGTTTATATAAGCTAGAATCTATCGTTATAGATTTCTTTATATATATTAAAACTTTATATTATTAATACTAAAATCTATTCTTCTTTATATAGATTAAGATATTATTTTTTATATTTACTAGTTATATATACTAAATCTTCGCGTTATTTTAATTTAATATATAATACTATTAAGCGTTATAATCTTTTATATATATTAAAATCTTATAAAAAAAGATTTTTTAAAGCTCGATAGTTAGCTTTCTAAAATAATATATCTTAATTAGATCTTAATTAATTAAGAATTAATCTTATTAATTATATATATAAAGATTTAAATTAAATATTTTATTTTATTCTTAAAAAAGTAGACGAAATAGTATACTTAGCTATATTATATTATTATATTTTTATTAATTTTACTCTATTTATAGAAAGCGAAATAATTCGCTAGTTATTAAGCTATTATTTTAAATATAATTTATACTTATAATTTATCTTTAGTAGATTAAAGTATTATATTTATATTTAAAACTCGTATATAGATATAATTTTATCTTACTCTTAAATTTTATTTAAATTCTAGATCTTTTATCTCTTCTTCTATTTATTCTTTAATTTCTTCTTTAATATCTTAAACTCTTAGTAATAATATTATTACTTATTCTAAAATATTAACTTTTTAAACTTCTTTTAGATTTATATCTTCTTTATTTTAATATACGTTAAATAATAGAATAGATAAGAGATATTAGTTTTTATATTTAAGTATTTTTCGATATAAGAAAAATATCTAAACTTCTTATACGTAAAATAATAGATTATTATATATAATCTTTTATCGTTAATTATCTTTTTAATATAGAAGTAATATTTATTATCTTTTATTTTATCTATTATTTATTAGCGATATATATCTCTTATATAGATTAATTATTTTATCGCTAGCGAATAAATTATTTATCTCTATTCTCGAGAAAGTAGATAAAGTTAAAAAAGAAATTCTAGAGAGTTAAGAGTAAAAAGTTATAGTTTAATTTTAATACTTAATAATTATAGAAGCGAAATAGAATAAAAGAGGGGAAGAGAAGGTAATAAAGAAAGAGAAAGGAGAGTTATCGAAGAGGAAGAAAGCTAATATATCGTTATTAATAGAATTTTAGTAAAAAGACTTTAAATGTATATTAAAGATTCTATTATTTATAAAGCGATTTTCTTCTTTATCTTAATAATCTAGATATATATAAAAGAGTTAATTTTATTAACCTGAATTTTTAATATAAAAAGCGTATTTTTATATATCTCGCGATACTTTATAATAAGAAGCGTTTTATAATATTATTAATATTAAATTAGTATATATAAAAGAATAAGGTAGGGCTGAACTAGAAAACCTTGAATTTGTATGTGCAGCCAATTATTAATTCGGGGTTATTACGCCTTTTGGCTAGACTGACTGAGTTAACCCGCTAGCCCTCCCGAGTTTTCTTATCAAAAATTTATGTGTAGAAGCTTTACACTCTAAAATAACCAGCTCCCTACGGATACTATTTCTTTATAATTTCGTAAATTGTAAAGCTCAGTGTGCGCTTTCTAACGCTGTAAAAATAATGAAGTTTGGCCTACTATTGGTGGATTAAATAGATATTCAAATATGGTAGTCATGGTAGTCACACCAGACGCGTCCGGGATCGGATAATAATCCTTCCACCTGTTTGTGTAACTATTCTTCTTTCACCATTCTACCAATTTACTAATATGAACATAATCGTCCTCGGTACCCCTCGCGGAAATGTTACTAAACGCTTCAGGCACGTATCCCTTCCGCCCGTCTTTTGAACCCCTTACTGACGCCCCCAGGCCACCCCTCGACGAATCCGCTACTGCTGGCAATCGAGGCCGCAAGAACCTACTACTGCTCATAAACGCGTTGAAAGACCCTCAAAAAGAGCCCGAACGGATACGTCCTCCCCTACATACTCCTCCCAAGCCAGCGATAGGTGGGTTAAACTGACATTCAAATATTGTAGTCACACCAAACGCGTCCGGGATCGGATAATAATCCTTCCACCTATTTGTGTAACTATTCTTCTTCCACCATTCTACCAATTCTACTAATTCTATCAATTCTACCAATTCCACCAATATAAACACATTTACCCTCGATACCCTCGCACTCAGTTGAATAAGAGGAGGATCTACAACAGGCGAATGCGGAGAACACTGCGGAGAACATTGCGGAGACAGTCATCAGCAGCAGTGACACAACAGGCCTACTCTCCACGATCTCACACCAATCCACTCAGCCAGTGCAAGAGAAGTCAATACAGCAGGCGAATGCGGAGAACACTGCGGAGAACATTGCGGAGATAGTCATCAGCAGCAGTGACACAACAGGCCTACTCTCCACGGTCTCACACCAATCCACTCAGCCAGTGCAAGAGAAGTCAATACAGCAGGCGAATGCGGAGAACACTGCGGAGAACATTGCGGAGACAGTCATCAGCAGCAGTGACACAACAGGCCTACTCTCCACGGTCTCACACCAATCCACTCAGCCAGTGCAAGAGAAGTCAATACAGCAGGCGAATGCGGAGAATACTGCGGAGAAACCAAGCGGCAACAGGGCCCCCAGCACCAAGAACACGGCTCAGCTCTCCAAGATCCCACGGAGAACACCACTGCAACTTAGCCTATTATCCCCACTGCATTAAGGAGTAAGAGGAGGAACTACAACAGGCAAATGCGGAGAACACTGCGGAGAACACTATGGAGAACACTGCGGAGAAACCAAGCGGCAACAAGGCCACCATCGTCAAGAACACGGCTCAGCTCTCCAAGATCCCACGTCATATCAGTCATCCACTCAGTCAGCCACTCAGCTAGCCACTCAGTCTGATACTCTACAAGAGGAGGAGCAAGAGGAGGAACTACAACAGGCAAATGCGGAGAACACTGCGGAGAACACTACGGAGAACACTGCGGAGAAACCAAGCGGCAACAAGGCCACCATCGTCAAGAACACGGCTCAGCTCTCCAAGATCCCACGTCAAATCATCACTCAGCAAGCGGAGAACACCACTGCAACTTGGCCTATCATCCCCACTGCATTAATATGGTACATCACTGCAATAACGTTACAAGAGGAGGATCTACTGCGACGATCACAGTCAATTAAGCCTCTGCAGGAGGGACATCGGACGATGCATATTTGAACGAATTGAAACCGTCCGATGTCTACAGCTATTTCATTATTCGAAAGATTTCACTGCGGCAGGAGATATTGTGGGATTCACACCACTAATTGGCACGTTATCTCCGTTTCTTTCCGGTATTTCGATACTTCTTGCCATGAGGACATGGCCTTTCTCTGTTTTTTATAGGTAATTGTTACGGATCAATCCTTCACACTCGATATACCTTCCTAATTAGGCCTTAGCGCGCCTTCTCTCCGCACATATGTGCCTATACTACATAGATTAAATCAATTTTGTAGTGGTGGAAGTAGGTCAAAAACGCACAGCAAGCGATCAGAGTCCGATTTGACTTAGGGCTAGGGCTAAAATTTGATTTGACTTAGAAAAATCCAACTCCATTTGACTTAGAAAAATGAAAAATCCAACTCTATGAATTTAATTCATGGGCCTTTACTTGTAATATATAATATAATAAAAATTAAGCGAATTTTAATATTAATTTTATAAGTAGAGATAAGTAATAAGTATATTCTAGTAAGTATATTCTAGTAAGTCTATTATAATAAGTATATTCTAGTAAGTATATTATAATAAGTCTATTATAATAAGTCTATTATAATAAGTTTATTATAATAGATCTATTAGAAAGAAAAGAATAAGCGTTAAAACGCGATAATAAAAATAATAATAATTAATCTTACTCGAGCGAGCTAGTTAAAGCGTAAGGCTTTTCGCGTTAAAGCTATATATAATATAATTATAATTATTATTCTTCTTTAAGCTCTCTTCTATTATAGTCTTATAATTTTCTATCTCTTTTAATTATAATAATCTCTTCTCTTTAAATTATAATAAAATTAGATTTTAATTTATTAAGATTTATTTTCTAATCTCGATTATTAGAAAAGCTAGCGCCTACGCTAGAAGCTTAATAATCTCGATAATACGATATTTTTCAACCTCGATTACTTTATAATAACTAATTTTTTATTTATATATATCGCTACTTCGATATAAATCTCGATTATTATAATTTCTAATTATAATTTTAATTATAATAATTTTTTAATCGATAATTTAGCTATAGATCTTAATTATATAAGTTTATATCTATTATTAATCTAGCTCGAATTAATATAATTTAAACTTTATAAGCTATTTATAACTATATTAATAAGAAGAAATTATCTAATTAAGATATCGAGTATAGAATTAATTATATTCTAATATTTATTAAAAAGATTATTATAAATTTAAAGAAAGTAAAGATAGAGGCTAAGAAGGCTATTAAAGAGTCGAAGTTAGCTATTAATAATAATATTAATATTCTTCTATTATTAAGAACTTTAAATTTAATAAAAAAAATAAGATTTTTAGTTAGAAGTCTTATAATAATAATAAATATAAGATTTTTAATTAGAAGTTCTATAGTAATAATAAAGATAGAGCTCTTAGTTAGAAGCTTTATAGTAATAAAGATAAGACTTTTAATTAGAAGTTCTATAGTAATAATAAAAGCGATAAAAACTTTCTTCTATTAAGCTAGATAATTAAGAAATATATATTTAAAAAACTTATATCTAATATTAAAATAATTTCGATATCTCTATTTATTATCTTCTACTCTATATAGATCTCGGCTAATATATATATATTTAAATAATATCTAAAAAGCGTAAGTTAATTATTATATTTATATTAATAATTCTATTTAAATAAGTTTATATTAGCTTTTATTATTACGATATTCTAAATAATTTATTTATTTAAGATTCTACACTAATTTAGATTTAAATTAAGATTCTTTATTATTTTAAAATAATATTATTTAAAAATAATCTTATTCGTATTTAGTAAACCCTTCTCTTAATATAGAGCGCTTTCTTCTATTATATATTCGCTTTTAATAAAATATCGATTAAATTATAAAAGGTTATTAATTAATATTATATTATTTTTAATAAATTTACTTAGATTATTAATATTAAATTATTTAAATAATTTAATTTAATAAAATTTATATTACTTATAATAGAGATTAAGAAAGTCTTAATTAATAATCGCGATATCGAAGTTATTAACTATATTAAGAAGATTTATAAAGAATATTAATTAAGAGTAAAGAAGAGAGGCTCGAATCTTATCTCTTAATATATTATTTATTCTCTTTTTAGCTATATATCTAAATATTCTAATTAAATTATAAAATATAAGAGAGTAATAGAGAAAAAGTATACTAAAGATATATTAAGAGAATTTTCGTAAGCCTTTAAATATATAATCTTCTTCTTTCTTTCTCTAGATTCTCTCTTCTTATAAATATAAAAAACTTAAATAACTATTTAAATTCTATATTAATACTTCTTTAGCTATTTAAAAATTTATAGCTAAAAAGTTTATATAAATTTAATTACTCGCTAATTAGTAGTAATTAAGAATATAAAGATTTTTTTTATAATATTTAATACGTATATTATAGAGATATTAAAGCGCGATATAGTATTTTAAATCTCTTTTATAAAGGCTAATATAATGAATCTAGAGAATATAACTCTCGAGAAACTTTTTACTCTCTTTAAATTATTAATTCTATAATCTTTAAATCGAGTATTTCTTAAAGTAAGCAATATTATTAAGAGTAAGATAATAAATAAATAAAGTAAATAAGAATAAGAGTATTAGATTAAATTAGAAAATAAGAGAATAAAGATTATACTATTATAAGCGAAAATAATAATCTTAATTAAATAAGATTTAATAATCTAATAATCTTAATATTAGTAATATATACTTTTAAATTCTTAATTAATTTATATTTAATAGACTCTTTAATATATTCTATTATAGCGAATTTATATAGAATCTTATATATATAAATAGCTTATATTCGAGAATTAGTTTATTATATATATAAAGATAAATCTATTATTTTACGCGTAACGCTTTTATATTTTAACTAAAAGCGTAATATTATATTTAAATCTCTTTCTATCTTTTAATTCTTTCTCGATTTATCTATTATTTACTAATTATTCTTATAGTATATTACTTTTAACTCTTTATTATTATTTTATCGCTAAACTCTATTAATTACTTTCTCTTCGTATTTATTAACTTTATTATCTTAATTAAAAATTATAATAAAAATAAATTTTAATTTATTAAGATTTATTTATTAATCTTAATTATTAGAAAAGCTAACGTCTACGCTAGAAGCTTAATAATCTTAGCGATATAATATTCTTTAACTTCGACTACTTTATAATAATTATCTTTACTTTTAATTTTTTTATTTATATATATTAATAGATTTTTTTATTTATATATATTAATAAATTTTCTTATACGCTATTTCTTTATAAATCTCGAGTATTATAGCTTTTAATTATAGCTCTAATTATAATAATTTAGCTATAGATTTTAATTATATAAATTTATACTTATTATTAATTTAATTTAAATTAATATAATTTAAGCTCTATAAGCTATTTATAATTATATTAATAAGAAGAGATTATTTAATTAAGATATCGAGTATAAGACTAATTATATTCTAATATTTATTTAAAATATTATTATAAATCTAAAGAAAGTAAAAATAGATATAAAGAAAGTAAAGATAGAGATTAAAAAGACTATTAAAGAGTTAAAGCTAGCTATTAATAATAATATTAATATATTTCTTATTATTAAAAATTCTAAATCTAATAAAAAGATAAAGCTTTTAATTAGAAGCTCTATAATAATAATAAAGATTTAAATAATAAAAACTTTATTCTATTAAGCGAGATAATTAACTAAATAATATTAAATTCTAAAATTACTTAATTTAATAATAGTCGCGAGATATAGAGATTTAATTTTAAGTTAAAATAAATAATTATTAGTAATTATAAAGTAGAGAAACGCGAATTTAAGAAACGCGTAATTAAGAAATATATATCTAAAATTAAAATAATCTTAATATCTTTACTTATTATCTTCTACTCTATATAGATCTCGATTAATATATATATATTTAAATAATATCTAAAAAGCGTAAGACGACTACTACGCTTATATTAATAACTTTATTTAAATAAGTTTATATTAACTCTTACTACTACGATATTTTAAATAATTTATTTATCTTAAATTATATACTAATCTAGTCTTAAATTAAAATTTTTTATTATTTTAAAATAATATTATTTAAAAATAATCTTATTTATATTTAATAGACTCTTCTCTTAATATAAAGCGCTTTCTTCTATTATATATTCGCTTTTAACGAAATATCGATTAAATTATAGAAGATTATTAATTAATATTATATTATTTTTAATAAATTTACTTAGATTATAAATATTAAGTATATTAGATTATTCGATTTAGCGAAACTTATATTACTTATAATAGAGATTAAGAAAATCTTAATTAATAATCGCGATATCGAAGTTATTAATTATATTAAAAAGATTTATAAAAGATATTAATTAAAAGTAAAGAAGAGAGATTTAAATCTTATCGCTTAATATATTATTTATTTTCTTTTTAATTATATATCTAAGTATCTTAATTAGATTATAAAATATAAGAGAGTAATAAAGAAGAAATATATTAGAGATATATTAAGGGAACTTTCGTAAGTTTTTAAATATATAATCTTCTTCTTTTTTTTTTCTCTAAGTTCTCTCTTTTTATAAATATAAGAAATTTAAATAATTATTTAAATTCTATATTAATATTTCTCTAGCTATTTAAAAGTTTATAATTAGAGAATTTATATAAGTTTAATTACTCGTTAATTAATAGTAGTTAAGAATATAAAGATTTTTCTTATAATATTTAATATATATATTATAGAGATATTAAAGCGCGATATAATATTTTAGATTTCTCTTATAAAGATTAATATAATAAATTTAAAGAATATAATCTTTAAGAAGCTTTTTACTTTCTTTAAATTATTAATCTTATAATCTCTAAATTAGATATTTTTTAAAGTAAATAATATTATTAAAAGTAAGATAGTAAATAAAGAGAATATAAATAAAGAGAATATAAATAAGAATAAGTAGTTAAATAAAGTGAATAAGAATAAGAGTATTAAACTAGATTAGAAAATAAAGAAATAAAGATTATACTATTATAAGCGAAAATAATAATCTCGATTAAATAAGATTTAATAATTTAATAATCTTATAATAGAGAAAAGTATACTTTTATTTATAGATTAATAATTTATACTTTTAATTACGCCTTATTAACGTTATTAAATAAATCTTAATTAATTAAGATTTAATACTAGTAATATATACTTCTAAATCTCTAATTAATTTATAGTTTATAGACTCTTCTATATATTCTATAATAGCGAATTTATATAAAATCTTATACGTATAGATAGTCTATATTTAAGAACTAGTTTATTATATATATAAAGATAAATCTATTATCTTATATATAATATTTTTATACTTTAATTAAGAGCGTAATATTATATTAGAATTTATTTTTATTTTTTAACTCTTTTTCGACTCGTCTATTATTTATTAATTATTCTCGTAGTATATTACTTTTAACTCTTCGCTATTATCTTATCGCTAAACTTTATTAACTACTTCCTCTTTATATTTATCAACTTCGCTATTTTAATTAAAGATATATTTAAAGAGCGTTAATATTACTTTTAATCTTTCTTTATTATTTTATCGCTAGATTTTATTAGCTATTTTCTCTTTATATTTATTAACTTCGCTATTTCGATTAAAAATATATTTAAAAAGCGTTAACGTTACTTTTAATTCTTCGTTATTATCTTATTATTAAACTCTATTAATTATTTCCTCTTCGCGTTTATTAACTTTATTATTTTAATTAAAAATATATTTAAAAAGCGTTAACGTTATTTTTAACTCTTCGCTATTATTCTATTACTAAACTTTATTAATTATTTTCTCTTCGCGTCTATTAACTTCGCTATTTTAATTAAAGATATATTTAAAGAATATTAACTCTCTTTTTTATTAAGTATTAGTTTAGTATAAATATATTAATACTAGATATCTTAGTTAAATATATTAATAGTTTATATAAAGTTTTTATTTTTATACTAGATAGAAGAAGATTATATTTTATTATACTTTATATTTTATATATAAACTTAAAACTTTATTATTAATACTAGTAAGTAAAATCGATAAATAGATAGTAATAGATATCTATATCTATAATAGATAATTACGATTTATATTTAATTATATATTAAAACTTATATATATATATTTAATATTATCTTTTTAATACTAGTTAATAAAATTAATAAATAAGTAGTAATAGTAACTTATATCTATTAAATAATATCGTTTATCTCTTAATACTATCGTCTATCTCTCTCTTAATTAAAGAAGTAATCTAATTACTTAGCTTATTCTTAATTTATAAAAGACTCTATATAATATATTAGCTTTAGCGTTATTAAATCTCGCTATATAGATATATAATTTCTATTATTAACGTATTTATAGAGTTATTAAACTCTATTAAGCGATCTTAACGCTTTAACTACGCTTTTAATTCGCTTTTATATAAATTAAGTATTATCTATCGACTATATTAGTTTATAAATAATTATAATTAATTATTATCTATATTTAAGTTATCGAGCTTATAATCTTTTTAAATATTTATAAATATATATATATCCGCGCGCGAGATATATTAATCTTCTTATTAAATTATTTTTAAATTAGTCGCTTATTTATAAGCTCTCTTAGATTTATATATAGCTAAGACTATAATTAGAAATAAATTTATAACTAAAATTAAATATTAATATTTATTATTCTATTCGAATATTTAGATATAATCTACTTTCTTCTCGATTAAGATTTATATCTTAGATATCTATATTCGTTAAGTATATATTTTATTTTTTTTAAATCTTTCTTCTTATTAGCTTTAATATTTCTATTAAATTTATATTTATCTTTCTTTCTTTCTTTCTTAATTTTTTCTTCTTTAATCTTATAAATAATATCTTAAACTTTTATTATTATATTAAATTCTTACTTCTAATTTAATTTATATTAAATTTATTTATAATTATTATTTAACTTATAATACTTTAAAGTTTAAAAATTCGAGATCTTATTTTTTACTCCCGGTATATATACGCAATTAATATTATTACTTAAAACTCTTTATTAAAGTAATTACTATTACGCTCTAAGTATCCCTTTACTTACTTATCGTTAATACTTCTCTCTTATCTTATACGCGTAATAAATATAATTAATTCTATAATCTAAATCTCGAATTTTAAACTTCGCGTAGAGCTAAAATAATACTTTATAATAATTAAGTATAAATTTCTAATTCCCGACGTCTAGTTAAGTTTTAAGCGTACTTTTATAAATTAGAAAAAAATATTTATTAATTAAGTCTTTAATCGAATTAATATTTTTATTTTATTAAATATCTTTATAGATAAAGCTATTAATAATATAAGAATATAGAAATAATAGAGATTCTATACTCTTATAAACTATCTTAATAAGCTTTTATAGAAAAAATCTATATTTATAAGTTATTCGAATTTTTATTTAATTTATAAGCGCGTTTTATAATTCGATTATATTCTATTTATATACTCGAAAATATAGATTAACGCTAAGTACTATCTCTTTTTTAATAATCTTCTTATTAATAATATAAATTATATTTAAATTCTTACTTCTAATCTAGTTTATATTAAAATTATTTATAATTATTATTTAACTTATAATACTTTAAAGTTTAAAAATTCGAGATTTTATTTTCTATATTAAAATTATTAGCTATATATCTCTTTAGATAAGAAATTCTCGCTAATAAAGAAAATATAAAGAGATTATTATTAGAATAATAAATTTATATATTTTTCAATAATTAGAAAGATAATTAGAATTCTATTCTATATCGAGTATTTAAATTCTCTTCTATCTAAATAAAATACTTTTAATTATCTTATTCTTATTTTTTATATACTTTCTTTTATTATATATTAATATATTATCTATATAAACTTTATATCTTTAATTATTAATATAACTTTTTTATTATAAATAGCGTAGAGATTACTAATTATATAATTTATTAATAAAATAATAACTTAATAAAAAGTTAATATATAATAAAATTCTAATATTAGAGTTATTTCGATAGCTTTCTATAATATATTTAATATAGAAGTCTAAATTCGTATAGTATAATAAGATAGTAATATCGTATTAATAATCTTTTATATTATATAGACGAAAGATCTTTTTAAAAAAAGTAAATTAGTTAATTTTTAATATTTTTTAATCTCCCGTAAAATAATAGCTAAATTATTATTAATTATATATATATATTACTTAATAAAATATTATATTATTATACTTACTTTCTTATTTTTAATATTAATTTTTAATCTTTATAAATAAAGACCTCGAAATACTCTTTTTAATAGTCTTTATATCGAAAGCGCGAATAATTAAAGACTTATCTTATTCGATTTTTTTCGCGATTATCTTTTTATAATTAGAAGACTTTAAAATTTTCTTTCGATTTAAAGTCTTAATATAAAGATTAAATAGGCGATTATCTCGCTAATTATTTATATTATTAAGAAGATTATTAAGATTTATATTATCTTTTAAATAGATTAATAAAATATATAGATTAATATCGCTATCTCTATATAATAATAATATAATAAAATCGCTATTAAGATTAATAATTATTAATAATATATTATTATTAAATTAGATTAAGGCGAATAAGATAAAATAATTATAATATAAAATATTAATAAGAGAAAATATTTAATTTATAATAAAATATTAAGAAAGAAAGAAAGAGAGAATTTCTACTTATAACTTTAATATCTTAAAATCTATCTAGCGTTATACTAGCGAAGTCTATCGAATTTAATTTATTAAAATATATTATATAATATAATAATTATACTTTTAATTATTATTATAATTATACTAGTTAACTCTAAAGAAACTAATCTTTTAGCTAGAAAATTTATATCTAGATATTTAATAACTATATATTAAAATATACTTACTTTAAATTCTAGATATAAATATCTTTACTTTTAAATGAAATAAAGAAGCGATAGATTTAAGATCGAATATTACTAAAAATTACCTACTATTTTCTATTATATTTTAGCTATTTACAATTATTAATATACTTATTAATAAGAAAGACGTATTATTATTATATAAATTTAGTCGCGATATTAATAATAATTATAAAAATTAAAGTTGTCGAATATAGGAATATTCGTTAATAAGAAAGACGTATTATTATTATACGAATTTAATCGCGATATTAGTAATAACTATAAGAATTAAAGTTATTAAATAGAAGAATATCCGCTAATAAGAAAGGCGTATTATTACTATACGAATTTAATCGCGAGAGTATATCTAATATAGAGATTTAAATTTAAAGTAAATTAATCGAATTTAAAACTATATAAATTAAAATCTTCTTTATTATTTAAGCGAATATAGTCTAAAAAATAATTAAATTTATTAATCTTTATAGTTTATAGATTTTTTTTAATATATAAGCTTTAAAGTCTAATTAGTAATAATATAATTAGCGTCTATAATTAATTTACTACTTAATTTACATATATATAATTAATATAACTACGCACCTTTCTTATTTATAGCTATATTTTTTAAACTTTATATATAATCTTCTAATCTTTATCTTCTCGAAGTCTTATTTTTATTTTACTTCGATAGTTTAAATAAGCCTAAATTAATAATTAATAAATTATTAAGAATTTTTTAAGCTTTCGTAATTATTAAGTTAATAACTTTAATAGATAATAATACTATATATTAATAAACTATAATTAATATTATAATTAATTATTATATTAAAAGATATAACGCTATTAAATATATATTTACTTTATAAAAATAATATTATTAATCTAATTTAATTATAGAGTATAGAGAAAATAATTTTATTTTCTCTAAATATAGATAATATTATAATAAACGAGTGTATTATAATATAAATACTATAATAATAAAAAGAATTTTTAAAAAAAAAGAGAATAAATTAGAAAAGAATAATATTAAGTATTCGTTATTAAACTAATTAATATTATATAACTAAAATCTTATTAAAATAAAATATTATTTAAAGATAAATTAAGTTTAAATATTAATTAGAAAGCTAATTAGAAAAAGAGATTAATTTTTTTTTTACTAATATATATTATAGAGCTATATATAAACGCTTCTTTTTATATTTTAAATATATTTTAGATATTTACAGCTATATATATACGCCCCCTTCTATATTTCATATATTTCGATATTCTTTATATACGCGATATACTTACTAAAGATAATCTTATTAATTTAATTAATTTCTATTTAATCTTATATTTATTAATTATAAAAAAAGCTCTTTATTTTAATATTATAACTTTATTAATTTATTATTTTTAAATATTAAACCGTTTATAGCTTATAATTAATTTCTTTATTTTCTTCTCTTCTTCTATTATAAAGATAGAAAAAGATATTATTTCTTTTTCGTCTTCGCCTATAATAAATTAATTATTATTTTTATAAAATTAAAGATATAGATTTAAAGATAAAATCGCTTAATTAAAAGCGAAGAATATAATACTTTAATATTTTAATATCTAAGTAAAAGATATTATAATATTACTTAAATAGAAGAGAGTTATATTAATAAGAAAGGTTTTAAAACTTAAAAATAATTTTAGTATAATAAAAGATTTAATCTTTATATATAGAAGATTTAGATAATAATTAATTTAATTAATTAAATTATTAAAACGCTTAAATTAAATTTTAATTTTATATTAATATCTAATAAAATTAATTTAATAGTTTTAAGATATTAATACATATTTTTATTAGTATAATTAGCGATTAGAATATTAATTAAATAAATATAATTTTTAATTTTAATAATTAAAATAATATAGTAATAAATAAATATTAATATTAAAGTAGATAAAAAATATATTATATTAAGTAAGAAAGCGTTAATAGCTAGATTAATTAAAGTTTTAAATTAATTAAATTAAATATTAGTTTTATATTAGCGTTATTATATACTTTTAAATATATAATTATTAATTATAACGCTAATTAGAAAGAATTAATTTATAATTTAAAATATCGAAAATAATATAGCGATATATTATTAAAGTAATATAAGTTTCTATTATAGTAAGAAGATAGAATTTATATATTAAATATTAATCTTATTTTATTTCTAATATTTTATTCGTTTATATATCTCTTTTAATTTCTCTTTAAATATCGTAATCTTAAGATATTAATTAAACCTTTATTTAGCGTAAGTCTAACTTTCTTAATTAACGATACTTAGTATAAAATATTAATAAATATATTTTAATATAAAGATAATAATAAATCTTACTTTCTTTTTAATATTAATAATAAAAAATAATAAATATAATAATAAATAAATATAATATAAGTTATATAGAATTAATCTAAATCTAATAGCGATTATTAATCTATTTATTAAGACTTAGAAATTAAAAAATCTTAGAAATAAATATAATTTAACGAATGTGCGCTCGTCGATTTCGAAGAGCTATATATTATTTATCGTTATTATAATAAGATTCTAATTTATCTATTTATAGATTATAAAATAAGCGATATAATAATATATATTAAGTCTAAGAAATATATTAAGAAATCTAATTTAAGTAATTTATAATAAATAAATTTAATTAATAATTATAAAAATTAGATATATTTCTAAGCTAGACGATATAGATTATTAATAAATAGAATAATAAATAGAATATCTAATTTACTATTTACTCTAGAAAAGATAATATTAAAATTCTCTTATAATACTAGAAGATTAAAAGCTTATACGCGAAGACTTTTTAAAATAATTTTATCGCTAAATTATAAATATTAATATTTTATTTATAATTATTAATAATTCTAAGATATTACGATTTTTACGCTATCTCGACTTTAATATATAATTAAAATTAATATTTATTATAAAGAATTAGTTAAAAAGAAAGATTATAGAGCTAGAAATAAGATTATTAAAGAATTTATTAGTCGATAATACTAAAATCTTTTTAGCTCTAAATTATTAATTATTTATAATAATTCTAATCTTTTTTATTAATATTAATTAATAATAATATAAGATTTTTATAAGCTTCGAGTATATCGAAGATAAATATATTAATTAGAAACTTATAAGTATTATTAATCTAATTCTTATAGAATATAAGATCTAGAATTATATATTTAGATTTATAATTAATAACGCTAATAATAATAACACACTCTTCGAAGATTTAATTATTTATCTTTCTATTTCTATAGTAAATAATCTACTTAATATTAAAGAATTTAAATCTTTAAATTATTTATAATATATTCTCTATATAGTATATATTATTTAACTAACTTTAAAAGAACTTCTAGATAATATTAAGATTATTTTAATAAATAAAGAATTTTAAAGAAGTTAGAGTAATAAAAAAGATAAGAATTAAGTTTAAATAAATATAATTAATCTATTAATAACTCTAATAAAAAAAAAAATTTCTTATTATTATTCTAGTTATTATATTATTAATTATATTAAAATTCGAAAAATTATTATATATATTAATATTAGTAACTAGCGTAAAAAATCTTTTTTATATTATAAGCTAAACGACTTTAAGATAAAAATATTTTAATATTAGATAAATATTAATTTTTTAAAGAAAAGTAATATTATTAGAAACACTCTTTTAAGCTCTTTTAGAATATTAAGACTCGCTAAAATTTAATTTATTAGATATTAATTCGCGTTTTACTTCTTCGTATTAATATTATATACTTCTTAAAAAATAAATTAACTATTTATTTAAAATTAAATAATAAAAAATAATTCTAAATAAAAACTATAATCTAAATATTTAATTAATTTTTAATTAATTTTTAATAGATTTAATACTTAATTTAGCTTATTAAATCTTTTTATAAATTTATAAAATTAATAAATAGAGAAAAGAAGATTATAATTTACTATATCTTTAATATTAATAATTATCTATTTAATTATATAAATAAAAAGCTTAGAAAATTAAGAAGAAAAAGAATTTCTTAGAAAAAAGAACTTCTTAAAATTCTTAAGATATTTTATAAGAAATTAATTATCTACTATAATCGAATTTAATTAGATTTAAACTATTTATATAAATAAGCTACGCTTTTATATTTAAATTATAATAATATAAAATTAAAGAAATTAAATTAAAAGATTAATATTAGAAAGAAATTATAAATAAAGATTTATTAAAAAACGCTTAAAAGAATATTTTAAAATTATTAAAATATTAATATAAATAGTTAATTATAAAGAGCTAAGTAAATAAGTCGATTAAATAAAAATATACTTAATTAAGTAATAAAATCCGAGATTAAGAATTTAAATAATAAGAATTAAATATAATTAGCTTTAATAATATAGAAGAATAATAAATCTTCTAATTATTATTCTAGTTATAATCTTACTTTTAATCTTTATAAAGCTTCTTTTATTAATCTAGCGAATCTTCTAATTTTAAAATAATAAAAGAAATTAAAGTTTAAATACGCTATAATCGCTTAAATAGTTTATAATATTCTTTATTCTCTCGCGGGAGCTATTATATATAAGCGATATTTCTTAAAAATTAAAAGATATTATAATATTTATAAGTATTATTTATTAGCGATATTCTATACTCTAATAATAATTCTTTATATAAAATATTAAAAAAACGAGCTTAAATAAATTAAATTTAATCTTAAAGAAGATCTTAGTATATCGAATTAGATTAAAAGAGTTAAAAATACTTTATATAAAAACTTAGTTAATATTTATAATAATTATATTAACGAAAATAATAAACTTATAAAAAGTATTTCGATAAATCTAATATTTATAAATTTATTAAGATATATTATTAATACTTTATAATATATAGAGAAATAATTAATAGATTTATAATTAGAGAGAATTAGTAATAATAGATCTAATCTCGAAAAAAAGATTTAAAATAATTTAAAAAGCGAATTTATCTATAAATAGTTAATAAGTTTAATTAAATAGAGATAGATTTAAGATATTTAGAAGAATCGAGATAAAGTAGAATAGAAGAGTAAGTTAGAGTCCGAGAAAAGAATAAATATAAAGTTTATTAAGCTTGATTAACGCGTTAAGATAAATATATAAATAGAGATATTTATAGAATTTTATTCTTATAATATTTAAAGATTTAAAATTAAGAATATTCTTTTATATTATAATTTTAAGAAGAAGAATAAAGACGCTTATAGTTCTAATTATTATTCTAATTATTAATATTAATAAAAAGATAAATAGCTATATTAGATTACTCTTTATATTCCCTCTCTCTTAATAAAGAAGAATAAATATATTCTATATATCTTAGTCGAATTATTCTATAAATATAGAAATTCTAATCGGGATATTCTATATATATATTATACTATAGTATAATCTTATAGATATATTATATCGTAGAATATATCGCTAAGATCTCGAATTTATACTAGAAAAATGATATAATATTCGACTCTATTCATATTATTCTCGGGTACGGTATAGTATTACTTAATATGAAATATTTTATAAGATAAATTATATCTTTTCGACTAGTAAAAATAAGTAATATTTTTAATATAATAAATTATAATTATAGCGAAAATAAAACGATTTCGATTTAAAAAATAAATAATTTTAAGATTATAAGTTTAAAGATAAATTTAAAAATAATAAATCTTATCTAGATAATATAAAATATTATAATTAAAAAGAAAAAATATTATATTAATATCTATATTAAATTTTTTTTTTTTAATAATATATTAATTAATTTAATTAATAATTATAAGCTTTATATAATTAATTTAATAAAAAAAGAGAAATTCTTATTAATGACTCTATGATAATAAGAAAAATAATAAAAATAGTATTTATTTTATTATTAATCTATAAATATAAAGTACTTTTAAATAATTAAAGCGAGTTATAAACTTTTATTAAAATTTATTTTAATAATAATAAAGAATAAATATAATAAGCTAGCGTTTTATAATTAAATAGAATCTAATTAAAATTAATAATCTCTTATTAAAATCTATATAAATAAATAGAAAATTAATATATTACTATAATACTTATTTAATTATTTATTATTTATAAAATAGTTAAAAGCGTATTAAATACTATAAATACGTTTTCTATATTATTAAAAAAGAAAGATTTCTTAACTTTAACTTTAATTAATAAGTAAATTAAGATAAATATAAAAAATCGAACTTAGCGTTTTAATATCGAAAAGTAATTACTTAAAATTCTAATATCTTAATAATTTATAAATAATTTAAAAAAAAAAATATATATTTATATATTAATTATAATTAAAAAAACGAGTAAAGATTTATAAATTAAATTTATAATTATTTTTTTAATTAGAACTATAAAGTAAGTAGATAAATAATCTTTAATAAGAGAACGTTAATAAGCGATATTTAATTTTTTTAAATTTTTAATTTTTTTTTAAAGCTTATATTTTATTTTATAATTTAAAAAAAATCTTAAAATTTTAATAGAAAATAAAAAAGTTATTTTAGATTAAATAATATATATCTAATTAAGATTATTTAATTATTAAGTAAACTTTAATAAGCGAAATTTAAATTTCTTACGCTTTAATAATTATAAGACTAAATTTTTAGAAATTTAAAAATTCAAAAAAAAATAGCGCTTTAAATTATAAAAAAAAAAATTTAAAATTTTAATAAAAAATAAAAAAGTTATTCTATATATTAATAATATATATCTATTTTTTTAATAAAAGAAGATAAGATTTTAATAATTACGGATATTAATTTATTTATTTATAATAATTTAATTAATTTAATTAAAAACTATAATAACTTTAAATATATAATTAACTATATATATAAATCTAAGAATTTTAAATTTAATTTTATCTTATTTTTTTATATGTATTAATAATTATAAATAAAGAATATGAAATTAATATAATTAAAATATATAGTATTTATATAGATAGCGTAAAGATTATCTCTAAATCTTTGAATAAATAAAAGAAATATAAAAATATATTTTTATTAAAAGAAGTAAGTCGATTACTATGATATAAAAATCGCGATTCTATTATTAAAATTATAGCGAAACTACTATTTAACTCGCTTATAATTTAATTAATATAAAATTAATAATATTAAAAGTTTATCTTAATAAAATTCTAATAAAATATTAAATTAAATATTTTATAAATATAAAATATAACTATAAAATATACGATTAAAAACTTCTCGCGATTATTATAATATTTAAATATTAATACTATTATATAAAGAGAAGTTTTTATTCTATTAAGATTTTTATTAATTATTATAATTTAAAATACTTTATAGAATAATTAATTTTAAATAATAAATAAGTTCGTTAGATAATAATTTTTTTTTATATAAATTCTTAATTTCGTATAAATTAAATAAGATAAACTCTATTAATATATTTTTAAGATACTTTAATTATAAAGATAAAAATAAATTAATTAATAGACTTCTCTTGATATTAGTATATATAAAAGAATAAGGTAGGGCTGAACTAGAAAACCTTGAATTTGTATGTGCAGCCAATTATCAATTCGTTAGGTCTACGCTTTTTGATTAGACACCGCGGGTAAATAAATTAGCGTCCGCAATTATCAAAAATCTCTCCCTACTTTTAACCTTTTAATAACTTTACTATTTTCTATTAAAAATTTAAGATTTTTTTTTGAAATTATAGCGCAAAGTTTACGCTTTTTAATAATAAAAAAATTTCGAAATTCGATCTTATAATTATTAAAGCGTAAGGAATTCAAATATCGCTCATTAAAAAACAGATGCACATTATTTGATTTTAGAATAACTTTTTTGTTTTCTATTAAAATTTTAAAATTTTTTGTTTAAATTATAGAACGTAATGTGGGCTTTTAGACGAAAAAACAGTTTCTAAATTTAGTCTTATAGATATTTAAAGGCAAGGAATTCAGATATCGCTTACCAAAGATCGCTTATTAAAGATCGCTTATTAAAATTTACTCGACAGCTCTAATTAAAAAAAATGGTTATGAATTTAATTTATAGGCCTTTACTCGTTATAATATAAATTTATTAAAATTAAAAGTATTTTAAAGTTTATTCTACTTATTATTAAAATAGCTTATAAAATAGCTTAAATTATATATATGAATTATATAATCTTAATAATAAATATCTTATTATATTAAATAGTCTAAATATAAATAAGAGTCTTTTAAATACTAATTTTTAAGAGAAAGTATTTATAAAAAAAAGATATTTAAGAATTTAAGAATTATTATAATATAAAGAATTTATTTAAATTCAATATATTTTTTAAGATTTAAAGAATTTTAATTTTTAATAAGAGAGAGCTTAAATAAAATATTTACTTAATATACTTATAACGTAGTTAATAAGCGACTTAACTTTATTATTAAAACTATTAATTATTAATAATTTACTTTATATCTAATTATCGAAGTATTAATAACTAGTAAAACGATATATAATATAAGTAGTAAATCTATTTATAAACTTATAAAAGTACTTTAATAAGAGAATATTTTTATTAAATAGCGTAAAGCTAATAAAGTATTAAATAAATGAATATAGAATATTAATAATTAGATTTAGAATAGCTAGAGATTATTAAGATATAATAATAGATTATATATTTTTAAAAAAGACTTAATTTAAGAAAAGCTATTAAAATATTATTATAAGAACTTTATATTTAAGTATTTTAATATTAATAATATATTTAAACTAATAAATAAAAGATATTATTATACTAATATTTATATAGATATTAAAGAGTATATTAATTTTTATAATTTTTATTAGCGTATAAAGATAAAATAATATTATCTTTATAATAAATTAGATATATATTCTTTACTAATTACTTTATAAAAGAAAATTATAATAAACTTTATTATAATTCTTTTTCTAATAGATATAAATATTGTATTTAAAACTTAATTCTTATAATAATTAATTAACATATTAAAATATTAAGATCTATATCTATTAATAAGATAATTAATACTATATAACTAAAAGAGTTATTTATAAAAAAAATTATTCTATAATATAAAGTATTAGAAGATATTATTATAAATCGAGAATCTATCTTTATAAATACGTTTTATTTAGAAATTTATTATTAATTATAAATAAAACGTAAATTAAATACTATCTTTTATTTATAAATTAATAAAATAGTAAAATAGTAAAATAAAACTTTAAAATATTATTTAAAAATATATTATTTAAAGTAATAAGATAATTAAATAAGGCTTCTATTAATTATAAAATTTATATATTATTAAAGCGAGTATTAAATTAATTAATTATAATTTATTTTTCGCTATTTAAAGATATTATTTAGAACTTAAATTATTCGCTAAGAATAATATTATTATAAGAGAATTATTTATAGCGAAAGAATATATTAAAGAAATTAATATAATTTAATAAAAGCTTATAAAATATTAATAAAGCGTATAAAAAATATAATTAAAATCTTATAATAAGAATTATAAATTATAAAGATTTAATCGTAACAATTTTATTATACTTTTTATAAAGAATTTAAAATAAAAAAGATTAAATAAAAAGCTTTTTAATAAGCTAATTATTTCGTTTTATATTTAAAAGTATATTAAAATATAAGCGTATCGACTATAACTATTACTTATTTATTAAATTTACTCTATTTCTTATATATTATTATTAAAATTATATAAATAGTAATTAGAAGATCTAAATATTTCTAAATATTTTATTTCTAAACTAAAAGAAGATAATGAAGAATATTTAATAAACTTTATATATATAAAAAAGATAAGATAATATATCTTAATTAATAAAAAGATTATTTTAAGAAGTATAATAAATAATTTAAGAAAGAAGTTATAGATAATCTATAGGATTTAATTAACGAGTTTAATAAATAAAGTTTATAAATATAAAAAGTATAAAGTACGAATAGCGAAAAAGGATTTAAAAATTCATAATTTTAAAAAATATTTAAAGATAAAAAATCTACTTATAGAGAGTTAAATCTTAAATATTATAATAAAAAATAATATTAAAAGAACTAATAAAAAGTATTAATCTTTAAAAGAAATAAAGAAAAGATGATATTATCTAGAGTAAGAGATATAATAATATTAAATATATATATATATAATATAGTAGATTAATTAAATCTCTTAAAGTTTCTATCGAAGATATTATTATTAATATTATTATTATTAAAATTATTTTTTAAATCGCTCTCGTAGATAAATTCTATATTATCGTTTTCTATATCTTTATTCTTCTCTTTCTCTTTATCTCTACTACTATTTATCTTACTCTTATTATTATTATTCTTAAAATTTAAATCTAATTAAAAACGCGAAAGAGATATTATTATTAATAAAAGATTAATCTAAAATATATTTAATATAAATATAAGAGATACGAAATATATATAAAAAGTATAGATATATATAAAAAAGTGTATAGCGTTATAGATATCTATAAGAATATTTAAAATCTTTTGAAAAATCTTTACTTTAATAAGCGAAGCCGCTTTACTATCTAATTTATTTTTTATTTTTAAATAGTTTTTAATAAACTTAATCGTTAAAATTATATTAAAATATTTATAAATAATATAAAACTACGTAATAGATATAAATCTAAAAATATTAAGAGTAAGAAGATAATAAATAATATAGATATATTATAAATAAATACGAATTATAGCGTTAATATCGATGATAATATATTTACTAGTTAAAATTTATTAAAAAAATTAATAAGCGCTATAAATACGTCTATTATATATTATTTATAAAAAGAATTATTATAATATAGTTATTATATAGACGAGTATAATAATAATATTATTATTATTATTAAATAAAATATTATAAAAGTAAGAAATATATTAGAAAGTTTATTAAATATAATAATAATAGAAATTTTTATTTAGAGCTAATAAAGATCTAGCGCTTTAAAGTGCTATTATTATAAATTAAGATTATTAATATATAAGATATATATATAATTAATTCTTTTTTTATCTAAAAGCTTATATTATAATCTATAGTTTAAATAAAAAATCTTAAAAATTTAATCGAAAATAAAAAAGTTATTCTAAAATCAAATAATGTGTATCTGATTAAGGCTATTCGACTATCGAGCGAACTTTAGTAAGCGAACTTTAGTAAGCGATATTTGAATTCCTTACGCTTTAATAATTATAAGATCAAATTTTGAAATCTTTTTATTATTAAAAAGCGTAAGTCGCGGGCTATAATTTAAAAAAAAATCTTAAAATTTTAATAGAAAATAGTAAAGTTATTAAAGGATTAAAAGTAGAGAATAAGATTTTTAATAATTATAAACGCTAATTTATTTATTCGTGGTATCTAACTAAAAAGCGTAGTAAACCCGAATTTATAATTAGCTATATATATAAATTTAAGAGTTTTTAATTTAGCTCTATCTTATTCTATTATATATACTAATTATATTATTACGAGTAAAGGCCTATAAATTAAATTCATAATCATTTTTTTGATCAGGGCTGTCCGGCTGTCGAGCGATCTTTGGTGAGCGAACTTTGGTGAGCGATATTTGAATTCCTTGCGCTTTAATAGTTATAGGACAATTTTTCAGAATTCTTAAAAATTCGGAAAGCGCAAATAGCGTTTCAAAATTTAAAATAAAAAATCTCAAAATTTTAATAGAAAACAAAAAAGTTATTCCTATTGTGAATAACGTATACCTATTTTTTGATGAGGGAGACGCGGGAGGGAGAGATTGTGATGGTTGCGGACGCTAATTTATTTACCCGCGATGACTCAGCTGATCTAATCAAAGAGCGTAGTGACCCTAAATTGATGATTGGCTGCACATACAAATTCAAGGTTTTCAAGCTTAGCCCTACCTTATTCTTTTTATATATACTTATAAAAAATCTTTTTTCTTCTTTTTTTATAAGATTTAAAGAGTTTTAATAAGTCTTTTAATAATAAGAAAATATTCTTTCTATATTTAGATTCGAAGATAAATCTTTAAAGAGAGAAGATAATTATTAGAAAAGAGGTTTATAGATCTTAAGTAAGAGAACTCTTAATTACTTAGCTTATATATATTTAATATATATTTAATAAAGTCTTAGCGAATAAGCTTAAGTAAGTAATCTCTCTAGAGTTTTCTTTACTTTCTTAAAAATTAGTTTTATTATTAAATCGATATATAAATATATCTATTTTTCTATTTTTATATTACTATATAACTCTAAAGCTCTTTAAGTCTCATATATAGAATTTAAGTATTTTCGAGATATTATCTTAAAAGATATAAGATATTTCTAAATTTACTCGATATTTTATATATAAATTATTATAATTTAAGATCGTCTCGTATAAAATAAACTAGTCTCGTTAAAGAGTATTAAGAATTATAAGATTCTATAAATAGATTATAAAGATATAAGTTTTCAAAAAAAAGTAAAAGTTAAAATTTCTAAGTTTAAAAAACTCTATATCTTTTCGACTAGTAAAATTTATTTATAAGATTCTATTAATATATATTAAAAAATAAGAGAGAAGTTAATAATATAATTTTTAAGAACTTTAATTTATATTAAAACTAGTATAAAGATATATTATATAAATAAGATAGATAGAATAATAAGACTATTAAATTATATAAATAAAAAGAAGATATAATATAATAGAAGATATCTTTATTAAGATATTAAATTATAAAGTTAAGTAATATATTAAGAATACGCTTATAATAATACTTCTCTATCTTAAAGAGCTATAGTTCTTATAGCTAATAGATCGAAGATATATATTTATTACTTATCTTATTTCTTTAAATATTTATAATTTTTTAAAATCTTAATTAAAGAGAATTAAGATTCTAAAGATATAAATTATTTCTTATCTATCTATAAGTAAAAACTCTTAAACTCTTCTTTAGCTTTCTTACTATAGTTTTTTAAAAGAATTACGCGTATATTATAATTAAGTTACTTATTAAAAATTTATTAAAAATTTATTAAAAATAAGAATCTTTAATATTAAGAAAATTTATAAAATAATAAGATTTAATTAATTAGCTACTCTCGAGTCGAATTAAGTCGTAAACGATAAAACTTTAAATTAATATTAAATAATTCTAATATAAGTTTCTTTATAGAATATTATATAGTCGATATCGATCGAGACTATTAACGACGATAGTAAGATTTATAAATAGCGTATTATAATTTCGAAAGTCTTTTAGATATATAATAATAAGAGAAGTTTACTTAATAGATTTAATATAAGACTATTAATAAGTAATATAAGTCTAAGAAATCGATTTTCGAATGTGAAAAAATAAGGCTATTCTAAAGATATCGAATAATTTTAATTTATTTAAAATACTATATCGAAGATACTTTTAAGACGTATATTATTCTTAATTATATTTACTAATTACGTCTATATAATAATACTATTATTAACGCTTATACTTCTTAAAGTTAAGACGAATAAGAATAGCGTATTTATTAAACTCTTTATATATATCTTTAAGTCTTACTTTAGCGTATTATTTAATAAATACTATTACTTTCTTAGTTACTCGCTATTCTATATATATTAAATTATAATATTTTAATATAATAAGATAGTACTTTAGATTTAATAATATATACTTTCTTTTATATATAATAGATTTATTCTATTTCTTAAGTCGATTATAAGTTCTACTTTTACGATATTATTACGATATTATTTATTATCGTACTTATATATATATATAATATATTTTATAAACTCTATATAATACTTTAAAAATAAATAATTATTATATTATAAGAGTATTACGAGCGTATTCTTAATATATTACTTAATTCTATAGTCTAATATCTTAATAGAAGATATCTTCTATTATATTATATCTTCTTTCTATCTATATAATTCGATAGTCTTATTATTCTTAATCTATCTTATCTATACTAATATCGTATCTATATTAATTCTAATATTATAATAAGACTTCTTTATATACTCGACGAAGAGAAATATAATTCGAGTATACTCTATTCGAATTAGCGAATAAATTTAAAGAAATACGCTAATAAAGACTTTAATAATATTATATTTCTAGATAAATCTATTAGACGAATAACTCGATTCTAAAGAGCCTAATAGAATAGCGGAACGATCTTATTAAAACTATAGGCGAGAGATGAATAAGGTATAGAGATTATTCGTACGACTAGCGAATTAATAGTAGAAAGAAATCGTTATAAATACTTCTATACACTATAGTAAGTCTGCTATAATGACGACGGGAATAGACTCGACAATACGATTACGATTCGATCTCTTTACTAAGTATATTAATAACATATATAGTAAGCCTACTATCAAATGGCATTTAATATATTTAATTCTTTCCCTATCTATCTATTAAACCTATGAATCGATAAAGATAAAGGATGGAATGGAGGATAGACTTGATGGCAAGAGCATGGGAGACATAGGGCAAATCTACAGTGGAGCTCCCAGGCCAGGCTGCCAACAGGTGTTGGAGGATAACATGCATGCGTTGGATTTTCTTCAATTCTACGGGGCAAGAAGACTGGGCAAGGAGAAGAACTCGGAGAATCTTGCTGGCACGCAGGCAAGATGTGGACTATATTGCCGGGATCTCTGAAGGACAATGCAGGCGTGGCACAGTCGAGACCAGCATACGGCCCGGCAATGTCAAGACCAGCATGCGATCCGGCAATACCGCTACACCTCGGCAAATCTTCTCCAATCAAGGCCTGCAGGGACTATGGATGTTTGGAGACACAGGGCAAGCAATGGGCGTGCATCTCCGGTCTATCAGCCGTGGGGGCCATGGCTATTTGAGAGGAGAGGGTAGTGTTACGAGCGTACCCTTAACACACCATCACTCAGCCCTATGGCCTAGTGCCTTGGCAGAAGATATCCTCTACTATATTATATCTTCTTCCCACCTATATAGTTCGATAGCCTTATTATTCTATCTATCTTATTTATACTAGTATCGTACCTATACTAATTCTAATAGAGAGCGTAGTTTACTAGCGATTAGCTAGCGAATATAGACTATAAAAGATATAAAGTCGTTATAAAATTAAATAATATATTTAATAATAGAATTAATCTTTAAGAAATTTTAAAATTTTAAAAAATATAAAATTAATTTATATTTATTAAGTTTCTAAGTATAAGAGATATATTACTAAAATTAAACTTTAAAAGAGACTTTTAATATAGTATTAGTATATATAATAGAATAAGATAGAACTAAGCTTAGAAATCTTGAATTTATATGTGTAGTTAATTATAAATTTAAATTCTATACGCTTTTTAATTAGATCGGCTAAATTAGCTCGATAGTTCTTTTACGTCTCTCTTATTAATAAAGTACTTAGCTTATAATATATATAATTACTTTATAATTCCTTAAATTATAGAGCTCGCTTTACGCTTTCTAACGCTATAAAAATTATAAAGTTTAGTCTACTATTAGTAAATTAAATAAATATTTAAATATAATAGTTATAATAGTTATATTAGACGCGTTTAAGATCGAATAATAATCCTTTTATCTATTTATATAATTATTCTTCTTTTATTATTCTATTAATTTATTAATATAAATATAATTATCCTCGATACCTCTCGCGGAAACGTTATTAAACGCTTTAGATATATATACTTCTTTTACTTATCTCTTAAAGTCTCTATTAACGTTTTTAGATTATCTCTTAATAAATTCGTTATTATTAATAATCGAGGCCGTCGCGTAATAGCTATTTACTATTATTTATAAACGTGTTAAAATACTTTTAAAAAGAGTCTAAACGAATTTATACTTATCGTTCTTTTCTATATACTTCTTTTAAGCTAGTAATACTCGATTAGCGAATTCTCTATTATTGATAATCGAGGCCGTAGTTTAATATCTATTTATTACTACTTATAAACGCGTTAAAAAGCTCTTAAAAAGAGCTCGAATGAATTTATAGCTATTATTCTCCTCTATATACTTCTCTTAAGTTAGCGATACTCGATTAATCGCTTAGTTAATACTACTTACTCTATTAGCTTAATAATCTACTTAATTAGATTATTAGTTAATTACTTAGCTAGTTACTTAGTTATTTACTTAATTAGCTATTTAACTAGCTATTTAGTTTAATACTCTATAAAAAGAGAAGTAAGAGAAGAAACTATAATAGATAAATGCGGAGAATACTATAAAGAATACTATGAATAATACTATAGAGAATACTACGAAGAAATTAAGCGGTAATAAAGCTATTCTCGTTAAGAATACGACTTAGCTCTTTAAGATCTCACGTTATATACTCTTTATAATTCTATATTAAATTATTACTTAGTAAATAAAGAATATTACTATAACTTAGTCTATTATTTCTATTATATTAATATAATATATTATTATAATAACGTTATAAGAGAAAGATTTACTACGACGATTATAGTTAATTAGATCTCTATAAAAGAGATATTAAACGATATATATTTAGATAAATTAAAATCGTTCGATATCTATAGCTATCTTATTATTCGAAAGATTTTATTAGAATAGAAGATATTATAGAATTTATATTACTAATTAACACGTTATCTTTATTTCTTTTTAATATTTTAATACTTCTTATTATAAGAATATAGTCTTTCTCTATTTTTTATAAGTAATTATTACGAATTAATTCTCTATACTCGATATACCTTTCTAATTAAGCCTTAGCGCGTCTCTCTTTATATATATATACTTATATATTATATAGATAGCGTAAATTAATTTTATAGTAGTAAAAGTAGATTAAAAACGTATATTAAGCGATTAGAGTTCGATTTAACTTAGAACTAGAGCTAAAATTCGATTTAACTTAAAAGAATTCAACTTTATAAATTTAATTTATAGGTTTTTATTACTGGTCGAAAAGATATAATATAGTATAAGATGTTAATCTACTATATTATACTCTAGTATAATATAGATTATTAAGATTTATATAATTTCATATCTAATATAATATAAGATCTTAGCGAAATATTCTACGATATAATATATCTATAATATTATATTATAAAATAATATATATATGAAATATCTCGACTAGAATTTCTATATTTAGATATATTTATTCGATAAATTCGATATAATAGCTATTACTACTATAGCTATTACTATTATAACTATCTATTATAGCTACTTCTATTATAGCTATTACTATTAATATCTACTACTATTATATCTACTACTACTATATCTACTATTATTATATCTACTACTTTTATAACTATTACTATTTATTATTAAATAGTCTACTATTATATAATAGTTATAATAGTAATAGTTATAGTAGTAATAGCTATAATAATAATAGCTATAATAAGAATAACTATAATAGAGATAACTATAATAGAAGTAGTTATAATAGTAATAGTTATAATAGTAATAGTTATAATAGATAATAGTAATAGCTATAATTAACTAGAATAATAATTAGAATAGCTACTTATACTTCTAAATATAGAAATCTTAATAGAGATATTTTATATATATAGTATTTCATAATATAATATCATAGATATATTATATCGTAAGATATTTCGTTAAGATTTCGAATCTATATTAGAAAAATAATATAATATTCGATTATATTTATATTATACTCGGGTATAATATAATATTACTTAATATGAAATATCTTATAAAATATTTTATATCTTTTCGATTAGTAGTCTTTACTTATATATAATATTAATATTAATATATATAAAAGAATAAGATAGAGCTAAGCTTAAAAATCTTAAATTTATATATAGCTAATTATAAATTTAAGTTCGCTACGCTCTTTAATTAGATAGGCTAAGTTATCGCGGATAAATAAATTAGCGTCCGCAATTATTAAAATCTCGCTCTCTCGCGCCTTCTTATTAAAAATTAGGTGTACGTTATTTATAAATAAAATAACTTTTTTATTTTCTATTAAAATTTTGAGATTTCTTTTTTAAATTATGGAGGGTAGTTTGCGCTATTCAACGATGAAAAAATTGTAAAATTCGATCTTATAACTATTAAGAAGCAAGGAGCTTAAATATCGTTTATTAAAGTTCGCTCACCAAATTTGCCGGCAGCCCTGATAAAAAAATAGGTGTATATTATTTAATTTTAGAATAACTTTTTTATTTTCTATTAAAATTTTGAGATTTTTTCTTTAAATTATAGTCTATAGCTTACGTTTTTCAAAAATAAAAAAACTACGAAATTTAGTCTTATAATTCTTTAAAGGCATAGAATTCAAATATCGCTTATTAAAAATCGCTTATTAAATTTACTCGATAGCCCTAATTAAAAAAAATGATTATGAATTTAATTTATAGATCTTTACTCGTTTTTATATATAATATTAATACTTTAATATAAGTAGCGTTAAAATTTATAATAGTATTAAATCTAATACTTATCTTCTCTTTTAGATCTTAATTTTTAGATATTTAAGTAAATAGAATATTTATTAAAAAATCTTTAAATTCTAATAGAGAAATAAAAGAAAAGAGTTAATTTATTATAATAGTATAAGTAAAGGCCTATAAATTAAATTTATAACTATTTTTTTTAATTAGAGCTATCGAGTAAATTTTGATAAGCGATCTTTAATAAGCGATATCTGAATTTCTTATCTATAAATATCTATAAGAATAAATTTAGTAATTGTTTTTTTATCTGAAAGCCCATATTACGTTCTATATTTTAAATAAAAAATCGTAAGATTTTAATAGAAAATAAAAAAGTTATTCTAAAATTAAATAATGTATATCTGTTTTTTAATTAGGGCTATGGAGCGAACTTTGATAAGCGAACTTTAGTAAGCGATATTTAAAGTTCTTACGCTTTAATAATTATAAGACTAAATTTTAACAAATTTAAATTATTAAAAAGCGCAAGTTTCGGACTATAATTTGAAAAAGAAATTCTAAGATTTTAATAGAAAGTAGAAAAGTTATTAAAGAGTTAAAAGTAGAAGAAGAGATTTTTAATAATTGTAAATACTAATTTATTTACTCGCGATAACTTAGCCGATCTAATTAAAGAGCGTATATCTAATAAATTAATAATTAACTATATATATAAATTTAAGATTTTCTAATTTAGCTCTATCTTATCATTTTATATATATTAATTTCGAAGATATAATAGAACTAACTATTATATATCGAAGACGCGCTATTAATATAATATATAATAATATTAATATTACTCTCGAGAATAATATCGCTTTTATAATATTAATTAATAATAATTTATAGTAAGTTAATATATTTAATACTAATATATTTATAACGCTAGTTAATAATTTTATAGAGAATAATATTTAATTTAAAAATTTATAATAAAATCTCGAAAATTTAGTAAATAAAAAAAGAGAGAAGAGTTTTTCTATAAATAATATTATTTTTATAATATAGTATATCTATAACGAAGTAATATAATAAATAATCTTTATTATAAATATTTAAAAAAAGTAATTAATAGAGCGACGAGTTTACGATAATACTCTCGATTATTAATTAATAATAATAGTAGAAATAATAATAATAGTTAGATAACGCGGTTTTATAGATAATAGTAGAATATTACTATCGCGTCGCTAGTATCTATATTACTAAATATTACTAAGCAATAAAAATACTATAATAAAGAATATAAGAACTCTTCTCGAATTATTTATTTTTATTCTTTATAACTTATAAATACTTACTCTAATATTATATTATTAATATAAGTATTAATATAAATATAATATATCTTCTTATACTAATTATCTATCTCTCTTTATTATAAATATCTTATTATTATTAATCGCGTTAATATATAAACTAATAGTTTTATAATAATTCTTTTTAATAATAATAATAACTTTAATAATAAGTATATAGTTATTTTATAAACGTAATTATTAATCTCTAACTATTTCTACTATTATCGTTTTATATATATAATTATATATATATTTCTTATATATTAATAATTATAATTTATTATACTCGCTCTTTATAACGCTAAACCCCTACTAATATTAAATAAGAATATTTATTATTATTATACTCGATAAGTCTTTAAATATACTTTCTATTTATATAATATTATATTTAATAATAGTAATAATATAATTATTAAATTCTATTATTACGCTCGCCTTTATAGCGATTATATTATAATAAATTTTTATATAAATAACGCGTAATAGATATATCTATAGCGCCTATTAATTTACTTAAAAATCTTCGCGAATAAATATATTATTACTAGCGCTAATACTATAATTCATATTTATTTATAATATACTTACGCTATTTATTATCTTTTTATTCTTAATACTCTTAATTTTATATCTATTATACGTCTTAAAGCTATTTATAAATACTTTAATATAATCTTAATAACGATTTAATATATTAAAAATTAATTAGAAATAAAAAAGAAGTTAAATATCGAAGCGGCTTCGCTTAATAAAGCGAAGAGTCTTCGAAAAAATCCTCGATATTCTTATAAGTATCTACGACGTTATACGCTTTACTATATATATCTCTATTTCTTATATCTATTTCTTATTCTTTATATCTATATTAATTATATTTTAGATTAATCTTTTATTAATAAATATATCTTTTATACTTTCTAAATTAAGCTTAAACTTCGAAAGTAATAATAATAAAAGCGAGATAAATAATAGTAGAGATAAAGAGAAAGAGAAGAATAAAGAGAAAGAAGAAGAGAAGAAAGATAAGAAGGATAATAAGATAAATAATAAGATAAAATTTATCTATAAAGGCGATTTAAAGAGTAATCTTAATAATAATAGCGCTAATAACGATATCTTCGATAAAGACTTTAAGAAGTTTAACTAGCCCGTCGTTTTATATATATATATCTTATATTATAATATCTATTACTTCTAATAATATAATCTTTTCTTTATTATCTTTAGATATTAATATTTTTTATTAATTCTTTTAATATTATTTTTTATTATAATATTCGAGATTCGACTTCTTATAGCTAAGTTCTTTATCTTTAGATATTTTTTAAAATTATTAGCCTTTAAGCTCTTTTTCGATATTTATATCTTACGCTTTATATACTTATAAGCTCTACTTACTAAACTCGTTAATTACATCTTATATATTTTCTATAACTTCTTTACTAAGTTATTTATTATACTTCTTAAAATAATCTTCTTATCGAATAAGATATTTTATCTTATTCTTTTTTATACGCTTTTTATATATAAATTCTATTAAATACTTATCGTTATCTTTTATTAGTTTAGAAATAGAATATATAGAGATATCTAGATCTTCTAGTCTTTATTTATATAATTTTAATAATAATATATAAAAATTAGAGTAAATTTAATAAGTAAACGATAGCTATAGCCAGTACGCTTATATTTTAATATATTTCTAAATATAAAATAAACTAATTAGCTTATTAGAAAGCTTTTTATTTAATCTCTTTTATTTTAAATTCTTTATAGAAAATATAATAAGATTATTGCGATTAAATTTTTATAATTTATAATTCTTATTATAAGACTTCAACTACGTTTTCTATACGCTTTATTAATATCTCATAAACTCTTATTAAATTATATCGATTTCTTTAATACGTTTTTTCGCTATAAATACTTTTCTTTTAATAGCGCTATTTTTAGCGATTAATTTAAGTTCTAATTAATATTTATATATAGCGAAAAATAGATTATAATTAATTATTTTATACTCGCTTTAATAATACGTAAATTCCGCGATTAATAAAAGCTTTATTTAATTATCTTATTACTCTAAATAATATATTTTTAAATAGTATTCTAAAGTCTAATTTTATCGCTTTATCTATTTATCGATTTATAAATAAAAGATAATATTTAATTTATATTTTATATATAATTAATAATAAATTTCTAATTAAAACGTATTTATAAAAATAGATTTTCGATTTATAACGATATCTTCTAATATTCTATATCGAAGAATAATTTTCTTTATAAATAACTCTTCTAATTATATAGCGTTAATTATTTTATTAATAAATATATATCTTAATATTTTAATATATTAATTAACTATTATAAGAATTAAGTTATAAACGCGATCTTTATATTTACTAAAAGAATAGTTTATAATAAAATCTATTATAACTTTCTTTTATAATCTTAGTAGTAAAGAAAATATATCTAGTTTATTATAGAAATAGTAATATTCTATCTTTATATATTAATAGATATTATATATATTAATATACTTCTTAATATCTACGCGAATACTATTTTAGTAATATTTTCTAGTTATTATAATAGCGTTTTAATATCTCTTCTCGTATTAAGTCTTCTTCGAAGATATATAATCTATTATTATATCTTAATAGTCTCTAACTATCTTAAACTTAATTATCGACGCTTTATATTCGCTAACTCGATATTTTATTAGCTTTACGCTATTTAATAAAAGCGTTCTCTTATTAAAATACCTTTATAAGTTTATAAATAAACTTATTATTTATATCATATATCGTTTTTCTAGTTATTAATACTTCGATAATTAAATATAAAATAATTTTTTATAATTAGTAGTTTTAATAATAGAGTTAAGTCGCTTATCGACTATATTATAAATATATTAAATAAATATCTTACTTAAACTCTCTCTTATTAAAAATTAAATTTTTTTAAATTTTAAAGAATATATTAAATTTAAGTAAGTTTCTTATATTATAATAATTATTAAATTCTTAAATTTTCTTTTTATAAATACTTCTTCTCGAGAACTAGTATATAAAGAACTCTTATTTATACTTAAATTATTTAATATAATAAGATATTTATTATTAGAATTATATTTCTTATATATATAATCTATATTATCTCTATAAGTTATCTTAATAATAATTAGAATAAAATTTAAAAGACTTTTAATTTTAATTAATTTTTATTATAATATAAAAAAGAACTTATTAATTAATTTATTTTCGTCTTTATAATTAAAACGTCTTAAAATATATTAGTAGAATTCATCTTATTTAATTTATACGAAATTGAGAAATTATATAAGAAGAGTTTTATTATCTAGCGGGTTTATCTACTATTTAGTATTAATTATCTTATAAAGTACTTTAAATTATTATAATTAATAAGAATCTTAATAGAATAAAAACTTCTTTTTTAGATAGTAATATTAATATTTAAATATTATAATAATCGCGAGAAGTTTTTAATCGTATATTTTATAATTATACTCTACGTTAATTATCTTTTTTTAAATAAAAAGCGATTAGATATTATTATTTATTCGTATATAGCTAAGTTAGTATACTCGTTAAAGCGAATAATAAAGTATTAATTTCGATTTAAATTAAAAGCTAAGAGTTAAAATACTTAAGAAGAGACGCGATTATAAAAGCGTCTTTTAGTTTTTTAAATATATACTCTATAATATCGAGCTATAGAAATAATTCTCACTTAATATTTTTTTGACTTCTCTTAAAAAGTTCTATTAAAGAGCTTATAATTTAAAAATAGTAATAAATAAATCTTCGATAGAAATTTATAAACTCTAGAAAGACTTATATATTATAATAGTCTTTTAATTTTAATTACTTTTAAATTATAATTACTCTACGTTTATCTATAATAATATTAATAATAAATATTATAAAGTCGAGAAATTTTGCTTTAATAATAAAAACTTATATTTTTCTAAATTTATATAAAGGTTATATTATCTAAATTAATTAAGTACTTACTTTAGATAATCTTAAATACTTCTTCTTTATTTTAAAGATATATAAAAATATATATAAAACTAGTTAATTAGCTTAATTAAAGTTTTATTAATATAAATCTAAAAGATTATTAATGCGTTAATTAAGCTAAATAGTATTATTAAATATTTAAAGTATCTATAATATATATAAAACGCTATCTTTTTATTTATCGCTCTTATAAATTTATATATAATAATAAGTATTCTTTAAATTAAATTTAATATATCGCTTAAAATTATTTAGACGATTAAGTATCTCGCTAATTAGAGATAAGAGATATTAATTTTTAATAATTATCTTATTTAATTTATAATAGTCGATATATAAACATAAACCTTTATTCATTTTTAAAATAAAAAGGATTAAGGCTTCTATCAAACTCGTAAAATATCTTATTTAATTTTTCGCTAAAGCTTCGTTAAAATAAGTTCTTAGCTTCATTAACTCTATATTAAATAAGTTATATAGTGAGCTAAATAATAATTTCGCTATAGTTTTAATAGTATAATTATAATTCTTATATAATAATAGTCGACTTACTTCTTTCGATAAGAATATATCTTTATATTCTTTTAACTTATTAGAAAGTTTAAAAATAACCTCTACGCTATCTATATAAATATTCTATATTTTAATCGCGTTAGTTTTATATTCTCTATTTATAACTACTATTTCGACTATAACTAATATATAAATAGTTTTATACTTCTTTAAAATATCCGCGAATTATTATAGCGTTAAAATCTCGAGGAATTATTTTTCGATATTAAAACGCTAGATTCGATCTTTTATATTTATTTTAATTCGCTTATCGATTAAGGTTAAAAAACTAAAAATATTAAAAAATCTTTCTTATCGATAGTATAGAAAATATATTTATAGCGCTTAATACGCTTTTAATTATTTTATAAATA